>NC_087213.1:46138409-46170909 GCF_015104395.2 Macrobrachium nipponense
TATTCTTGCGAATCAGAAGCAGGGAGTTCAGCTAATGGGCTGTGCACCTTACTTTACCTCGTGGATATGAGACTGTAGGTTAAAAATCTTAACCACAGCCAACCACTGCCACATATAATAAAGTATAAAGGTAATAAATAGATATGTCAATTCCAGACCATGAGGAAAATCGTGTAATTCTTGAATGAGGAATTTCGGAGAGAAAATAAAAACTTGTAAAATGGTCCCGTATCGGCACACATTTTACAGAAATGTTCATGAAAGAAGGCTACATTATACCACAATAAACTGCTTGGACAGTTTTAAATGTGCTACAGGTAAATTTTCTCTCATGCCAGTTGAAATATAATAATTATATACAGGCATCCCAACTCTCATGTTAAGAATGAAAGAGGAAGACTCACATTTACTATTTTGTATTTTGCAGGATTAAGAAGAAAACTGTGTTAAAGCCGCATCCTAACAAGGAAAGAGAATGGAGATAAACAGCGGAAACAAAACTGGGCATTTCGGGATTTGTCAAAGCATGTGTGAAGAGGAAAAAGATATCTCTAAAGAACTTAACGGGATAAAAAGGAACATTCTTAAGATTTCAAATACACATATATCTAGAGTTATCTCTTTCTGATAATTATTAACATGCGACAGAATCAATGCGCGTTTTAACAAATATGATCTCAAGTCTCTCGGTTTAATGCACGTTTTAACAAACATGATCCCAAGTCTCTCAGTTTAAGACATGTAACATTAGACAGTTGAGAAAATTACTCCTGATACGACTGAACGTTCATTAGTACTTTTGGAGAGACAGATTTTCTAAAATTACAAATGAAAGTATTTGGCTTCAGTTTAATAATGGTTTGTTTACCTCTTTGTCGGAAGAGAAAAATGCGAACAGTTGGAAAACCTCTCTTCTTTGCAGAAGCTATACGAAATGAATATGATATAAAACTTCCTGTATTGGGTGTCTCCTCTTTCTGACACACACGCACACAAACACATGCTCTTAGCGGACAAGGCACATTTTCATCATTCTCTAATTAATTTCCTGTCAATTTCAGACTAAAATCCGCTTCTCACCAAGTGCCATTCCACAAGAATTGCAGAAGCCAAGAACGCAAACGTCACGTCGCAAGATCAAATCTACTAAACAAAATTATTTGAGTTACGGCTTTGATTGATTCTATGGTTACTCTAGGAAAGAAAACTACACAAGGAATCTGAATTTGTTTGGGGTGACATAAAAAGACAACGCAAAAATCCATTTCGGATTCGGGGAATGTGATTTTATGCAATGACACAAACTTAGTTAAAGTTTTCAGATTTGTAAAGCGTGTCAACACTAAAAATATCCATTACCGTAGCATTTTAGGGGACAGATGAAATTACAGCTTCACTACGTGCCTCAACGATGTTCGCGGGGCTTATGTGCTGACAGTGTGTATAATCGAGTTCTCTTGTGATGGCCCTTCCAGGTACTGACCAGACCAAAATTGCCAGACTTGATAGAGCGAACGCGCTACTCCGTATACATAAATATGAACCAACGTGTTATTCTGTATAAATATAGTATGAACTCCAAGGAATACTAAAGCAAGCGCATGTTAAAAAAATAAGTAAATGAACATGGACACAAAATGCGAATTCACTCTTCAAGGAATTACAGAGAGAGAGAGAGAGAGAGAGAGAGAGACGGAAGCCTACATCGCCTCCTGGGCGAAGATGCTTCTCCGTACTTGCGGTAGGTCGTCAAGCTGTCATTCAACAGCGGCGGAGAAACCCCCTCTGGCGGGGGCGGTGAAGAGTCCCGACGGGTTGTCACTTGAAGCCTTCAAGAAACCATCACGGGCACCAAAGAGAAGGCGTCGCGGATGGCGAGTCATCTGTACCACCTGCCAAAAGGCCTCTTCAGCAATATCGATATTCCGAGTAACTGCCACTCGGGGTAATAGTCTACCAACCAACCCCCCCACACACACCCCCACACACCCCCCACCCCACCCCGCCCCCCGCCCACGAGTCCCTCTCTGAAGTTTCCCTCCTTACAGTAATTTTAGCAATTAGTCTTTTTAATTTCCAATTACTACAGTTATAGGAAAAACGGCACCGATTAACGCATATGCTGTTTCGTTGGTTTCTGACAATATGTCATTCAAACGGTTACAAGAAAACTAACGCTTTTTATACCCTCATCTATTACTGACAGAAAAGCTCATTGAATGTCTTTATCCTAAAGCGTGAAGTGAAAAATGATGGAAAAAGTTAAGTGTATCTTAGGTAACAGCTCTCTAGGGCTGCCCCGATGGATTAGATATTTTTACGCGGCTAGGAACCAATTGGGTTCGTAGCAACGTACCTACAGCTTATTGTTGGATCCGAAACACATTATATCGAGAAATGCATTTCTATCACCAGAGAAAAAAAAAATCCTCTGATTCCGCTTTGGCCGAGCAGAGAATCAAACTTCGAATCACCAGACTGGTAGGCGAGCACGAAAACCACCCGTCCAACGGAGAAATGATGAACTGCAAAGAGAGAGAAAGAGAGATAGAGAGAGGCATAACTATTAAGGAAAAGAAATTAGTGTCTAAGATGGAGGGTTCTGTGAAATATGGGAAACCTAAGATAAGGGATTATCTTCTGGCTTTCGCTTTGAGAAAACAAGGCCGTCTTGCCAGTGAAAAAGAATGAGATAAAGCCAAGGTCCTTTAAATATAAAGGCAATTTTACTGACTGTGCGAAATGCTTTGGTTTCCTTTCACAAACGGGATGATAGTTATATAGGAACAAGTAGTCAATGTAATCAAATAGATTTATAACAAAGCCCTGAATAACCACAGATCAAAGTTCACTGACAAACCATCATGAAATATCAATTTGATCCATTTTACTCAACTTTAATTCATCGGATTGATTATAGTTTTCCAAGTTGCAATAAACGGCAAAAGCCTTCGCTTTTAAGCTGTCGGTAAAATTCTGACGCAACTATCATTGCAGCTTCTACCTCGCTCCCGATTGTCCAGTGCATAATGAATGCAACGTCTGGAGCCCGTGCTAGCACAAGGCTGCCTTAATCTTACTACTACTAGGGTGGTCAGTAGCATATGCCCTTGCCGATCACGACTGGCTTCAACAACATCGTCCGCGGATATTGACCATCGGCTCCAAAAATCAAACTATAGTTCCAATACTTTTAAATATGTCCGCGCATCTTAAGGGAGCGTCGCAAAACGAGGAAGTGGGATGCACAAAGGCCAAAATTTGTCGATATGTAAAAGAATTAAAGCCACAAGAAAGTAAAATATATTAATCATAAAAAAATAGTTAAAAACTCACTCTAGTATAAATCTACCGAGAAACATCAGTTACCAGAGAAGTACCATAAACCTTCCTTGAACTAGTTCTACACTAAAAGCTAGGTGCCCCCCCCCCCCACTCCCTCGTAGGTAGTGCCGTCAGTGCACTTCATGCGTTCACTGTAGGCATTGCTTAAGGTTCTTTGCAGCGTGCTTTCGGCCCCTAGCTGCAACCCCTTCTGTTCCTTTCACTGTACCTCCTTTCATATTCTCTTTCTTCCAACTCCCTTTCCAACCTCTCCTAACAATTTCTTCATAGTGCAACTGCGAGGTTTTCCTCCTGTCTTACACCTTTCAAACTTTTTACTCTCAAATTTAATTTCAGCGCTGAATGGCCTCATAGATCCCAGTGATTGGCCTTTGGCCTAAATTCCACATTCAATTCAATTTAATAAAAGCTAAGGATCTCTGTACTGTTCTATCATTTCATGGCCATTACAAATATTAATCTTACAAATACCAAGGCTAAGATCTTAAACGATGATGTTTAAAATGTTTAGTTTACGATTTATCAATAAAATACCTCTTGATTATATCACTTCAAAATGCCTCCTGTTTTTTATTAACTCCCTTCAGTGCTAATATACAAACAAAGAATTCCACATCTGTCTCTTCTGAAAAAGGAAAGGTGATTTTTAATTTGAGCAGCAAGTCCATTTACTGCCGGACCCACATACTTTACATTACATCCAATAAAAATATAAATGCAGACATTGTAACCTTTGCTGGCAGTGTTAACATATCTGTAGTTATTCACAACAGACACTATCAAAATGAAAATGTGTTTGTTTTGGCCTGATTTTGTGGGAATTGTGGAAATGCTCTTGTCCTGAATGCATAAAGGGTGTATCCATTAAGATTTCTTACTTTAAGATAAATAACCTTAATTTTTATTGAGCATGTAGTATTTAGAAGAAAAATTACAATGACAAATAATACAATTTTTCATTTCATAATAATACATCTCAAACATTTCAAAACCATTGATTGTTTTAGAAATGGGCAATCAGGTACCAGGCGAAGGCTTTCTATTTACATTTTTTGTCAAAGGCCATTGTAAGCAGAAAATGTTCATAAGCATACGCATTTTAAGGCTTCGCTTATCGGTGAAGTGAATTTTTAAAATAACCGGTTTTCCTTAACGCTGCTCTTGCCAAACATAGCGTACGCGATGTACGCATTCGGGAACTGGATTGCTAGTTTTTTAATTATGATTTTTTTCTCACAGGATTTTGAAAAATGAAACATTACAGTCCCTTTAATTAGTAAACCACCTGTGAGCAGACTTTACTGTAATCTAAGTTTAATAATTAGCTCTACGTATCAAGAAGTAGTGTAAATGTCAAGGAATTGTTGAATCAGGAGTCAGGACTAGGCCTATGTATAATGAGTGATAATGAAAGTAACCATGATATATATATATTATATAATCAAACTCTGCATCCTATACATACATACGTACACACACAATATATATATATATATATATATATATATATATATATATATATATATATTTATATACACATCTACATCTGAATGGATAATGTAGCCAGTCAGGTAGGGTCAAGAACAGGCCATGGAATTAGCAACATCGACCTACAAGACTTCCTGAGAGCGGAGAAACTATGCCCTTCTGGCAGCACCCCTTCAAAACGGAAAATATACGAAATGCATGAATTTTGAACGCACACACACAGACACACTCACACACATATATAGTATATAATGTTTGTGTACGTATGTATATGTAAAGTGTGCAGTACGATTTTATTCAAGGAAAAAACAATATACAAGCCTGACTTGCACTTATTAATTTTCCACATAACAAATAAATGCATCGTGACTGAAAAATGAAGTCGTGTCTCTTTTATTTGTTAACATGGACTGATGCACTTTCCAGAATGTGGAATAATAGACATTAACAAGACCAAGTCATGACTCAATTAACATATGGCCGTTTTCACAACAGGGAACTATTTCTTTTCCAGGGGAGAAAAATGAGATGAAGTTAAAGATTCCAATAGCTAAGAAATGAAGAAGTTATTTGATTTTAAACTAACTGTTCATTTTTTTTATACAATTAGAATGATTCTCAAGTCACTTGCCGTAAAAACGGACTCTCTCTCTCTCTCAATATATATATATATATATATATATATATATATATATATATATATATATATATATATATATATATATATATATATAAAGGTTTTTTCCACGAATGAAAAAATGAAATAAACCTTTATTTATACATAGCATCACGTTTTATATACTTCGTGATCAAGTTATTCATATATATATATATATATATATATATATATATATATATATATATATATATCTATATATATATATAGTATATATATATTATAATATAGTGTATATATATATATATATATATATATATATTATATATCTATATATATATATATATATATGTGTGTGTGTGTATGTGGTAATACATTTTTTGAATACCATATTCTTTCATGAAATCCCTTGATTCCCAAATAAAATCCCAATCGGAGAGATACCTAATCCATTCCAACCATAACACACCTAGGCAACACCATCACAACAACCCCCACCCCTTTTCATAAATCCCTTCAAATCCTCCCAATCCCGACCTTTTTCTTGACACCCAAGACCGACAACCTCATATTTTGAAAGGACCCACCTCTACACCTCTACACCTCTACACCTCTACACCTCTACACCTCACAGAGACGATTCAGGGTTCGCTGCATCTCTAATATCTATATCCACTGGTTTAAAACACAGAGCTGTAAACATTGTATCAAACGGATACATATATGTACATGCAATGTACGGTGTTTTTACATCGTTATTTTTATATATAAAGCATATACATATTTTCCTGGGAAAACAGGCCCAACAATCACTGCCTTATTCATTCTTTGAATCCCCAGTGAATAAAATTGACACAACTTCTGCTGCTCAATTTACTACACTCAAGATTCATCAGGAGAGCACTGAGCCCCATACATACATTCAAAAAATTGAAAGTGGAAGAAATACAATTGCACAAAAGTGCAGAGATTAAATTAATGCAATGATCGACAGCTACGAAATTGCACCAACAACTTGGCTGGTACAAGGGCAGCACTAGTGGCCTAAATTTTTTACTGCTTCAAATGGGCTTTGCCACGATCATCATTCATTTAATTATTGCGTAAACTCGTCCCGTTGATTAATATTCACTTCAGGAACGCCTGTCGCTTTTCTCCAGCGACATAATGTAGCCTCGTTAAGACTCAACAGTAGCATCTTTTTATGAAAACGAGACAAATTAGCCACTAAGTGATACAAGAGAGAGAGAGAAGAGAGAGAGAGAGAGAGAGAGAGAGGAGAGAGAGAGAGAGATATTTCCTTGTTGCCAAAGCAGGATGAGCTATGAAATCGGCATCCATTATTCCATAAGATCACACAATACAACTACCTGCTCATTGCCACTTGTGGATGAATGTCATCAAATGAGCACTGTTTTATTACTTTGCATAAAAGCAAAAATTCTGTGTCTGTCTGTCTGTCTGTGCCTGTCACTCACACACAAACACACATACATAAACAAACACACACACACAAACGCAAAGGCTTATCATAGAAATACGGAAATGTATGGTCCGCACAGTCAGTACAGAAGCTTAGAAATTCTCTTTTTCTTCATTTTACTGTAATATTCATAGAAATCCTTTACAAAGAAGAAACAAAGAAATAAGTCTAATACTTTAACAGCAGCGCAGACATAGTACTTTAAATAGGAACACATATTTCTTCCACGATAACCCTTCAAATTATTTTATAACATGAAATTATTGCATAACTTCGGCACGTGTATGCTCAGAACACCCTAGGTGTTGAATATTCACTGAGACTTCCTCTTCATTTATCTTCAAAATAAAGTTATTGACCTCGAGTACGCGCTTTAACAAAAGAAAATATATATATATATATATATATATATATATATATATATATATATACTTTTATTTTAAGGCAGCTTTTCGTCCAAGATATTTTGTTAATACCATTTTTATAAGTTTAGCAAACTTTTGTAGATGCGGACGCCGCTAGACTTCTTGAACAAAAAAACAAACAAACTTCTGTCCTGGTATATATATATATATATATATATATATATATATATATATATATATATATATATATATATATATAATGAAGTGGTGTGCACCTTTCATCTATATTTCCTGGTGTTATTTTATATCTCGTTATGAAATTTTCTGCTTATTCTCTCCTCTGAAAACAATGACAAATACGTTCGTTTGCGAGAGAGAGAGAGAGAGGAGATGAGAGAGAGAGAGCGAGAGAGAGAGAGAGAGAGAGAGAGAGAGAGAGAGAGAGATTCATATGTAATTCTTGTATAGGAACCTTACCTTGAATAGCTAAATATAAAGAACAAACAGCCCTTCCTCTATATCCCTTTAATAAACAAACCCAGCCGAGCCAGTGTACGTACCCCTGGGACCCCCACGTTTGGGTAGTAGCTGGAGGCAAGGGAACAGAAAATAACGGAGGTATATTTTCATCTGGCTTCCCATTATATCTCCGCTATAAAAGCGGACTATTATGAACAGAAGCTGAAATAGGATCAGTGCATGAATGCAAATATGTTGGGCTAAATATACCTATTATACTCTAAGAAGCGGAGACCCATTCACAGCGTAAATGTGATCTGGAAATGTGCCTAAAATAGAAGACTAAATGTCAACTGAACATAATGAGTTCCGAATAGCAACCTAGATCAGGAAAGAATACATGAATGTGAATGAAATTAACTTAAATAATGTATACATACTTATATACTGTACATATATATTTATATTTATACATATATAGATACACACGTACAGATATATACGCATTGTGGCTATTACAATTGCATATGTATCTGGAAAAAAGTGACCTGTAGATTCTACACACATACGCACACACACACACACACACACATATATATATATATATATATATATATATATATATATATATATATATACTTGAGCAAGCTTGAGTTCCTTATAAGAAGAAGTTAGACTGTTTAAAAAGCATGATACTGAGAACAATTCTGATTGTCTCATCCTCTTTAAGAGACAAATCTGTTGTACTATATTCAGCAAGTCGGTGAAGTTCAAAATCTGTTTTTAGTTATGTTCTGGACCAGTTGTTTCAGTTTCTATAAAATACCCCTGTTCCAAATCTTATTTTTTTAATTTATTTTTTTTAACCAGCTCCCCATAATGTTTCATCAGTATCCATGCATGACGTTCTGAATTCTCAAACCAGCTCAAAATGGATGAAAGCAAACTTTCTTTAGAGACCTACTGCCCTTTTCCACACTTCTGGAGTAGACTCAAAGTACGATAATTGACGTGACACACTTCATTTCGTAACCAGGATGACACCAATGAATTTCAAATCCTCACGAACAATTACATTGAAATCTTAGCTTTCACGTAAAGAGTGATGATGTGTATGTATATATTACTATATTTATTATATTACTAATATCTTTATATATAGATATGTATAGATATATATAATGATAATAAATATATATATATATATTATATTATATATATCATATCTATCTCTTATATAAGACTAGTTATTATATCTTATATTATCTACATATGTATTATATAATATAATGGTCTATTATATATAGATATATTATATATATAATATATCTGAAAATAATACTAGATATTACTTATATATTATAATATATATCTTATATACCAGATATATCTATATATATGATCTATATAGCTATAGTGATAAGAGTATAGATATATATATATACCAGTACTATATATATGTATAGATACTTAGAGACCCGAATATATTTATATAGATAGATATATATATATACGAGATATACTATATATTACTATCTAATCTAGATATAGCGTATATCTATATATTTATTTATACATATATATATTCTAGAAATAACTGATAATTATATTATAATTATATATATAGATTCGATAATGATAGAGAGTATTACGTTAATGCATATCGTATCTATATAATTAGTAGAGAGTATTATTGATAATTAGTAGATATCATTAGAATATATCTATATCTAGATATCTATATGATATCTATTGCTATAGATATATATATATATATTATTAGATCTCTTATATACTAATAGACTTACCTCTATATCTAATAGAGATATAATAAGCTATATCTATATAAGTATCTATAGATAGAGAAGTAGAGCGAAGATTATGAGATATACTTCTAATATCTATGATATATATAATTTATAGAAATAAATATATAATATATAGTATACTTATATAATCTTATCTATAGATAATTCTATTATATAGGAGTATGTATATAATATATTATCGTGTATATGATATATCTCTTATATATATATATCTATATTAATATATATATATGTATATATTCTATATATAATATCTATTATTATTATATAATATCTGTTAATATAGAGACTATCTCTATAGATCTATTATATTATCTATATATATATATATATATATCTATATATATATATATTATCTAGATAGCTACTAGATAGATATATATATAGATATATATATTATATATATATATATAATATATATATAGATATAGACATATGATATATATATATATATATATATATATATATATAGATAATATATATAATATTAGATATATAATAAGATATATATATATATATATATATAGAATGTATAAAATATATAGATAATCTATATATCATTATATAGATTATATAATGAATCATCGGCTTTCTTTCTGAAGGGTAGTAAATCTGAACGTGTCTTAGGAGAAATGGCTTTCATCGCAAAAAGTCAAACTTCTTTAGGCAGAGGTTAGATCGCCAGTGTATATTTTCCTCCTCATATCTTACTAACACGCACCAATAGATGCAGGTTAAAAGTTAACCCCCTTCCAGCCTCTTTGGAAGAAGTACAAATATCATAAGTTCAAAAAGGGCAGAGCGGAAGGAATCTCCTTCAGACATCGACTTGGACATGAGATTATTGATATCGTTTCTCTTCAGAGAGGTCGAAAGTTTTCCCCAGATGAAAGTGAATGACGTATTAGGTGGAGAAGGAAAGACGCGTTGCTGATTTAGCTACATTTCTTTTTTCGGTGTTAATTGATGCGAAAGTATTTTTAAATAATGTCTTATAGTCCTTCATTCGGCCCTGGTTATGAATATAGCAATGACTGCATTTCTCTGAATCATTCTCCTTTCAAGTGAAAAGACACCCCCGGTTAAAGTAATAATTGAATGGAAATGAATGGTGGCATTTAATGCAATGCTGTAAGTATAATCGTCGCGGGAGCTGGACTGTCATACAGAATTTGAGCAATGGAGCCATTTATTAAAACTTGATGAGAATAAATAAGAATATACTAGAATTTCATGGCACTAGCCTCCTTCTGATTTTACGTCTTAGTGGCAATTAATCTTGATTCCTTTAAGGTTGCTGTCGGTTCTGGGGAAGGTTTCAAAGCGATTGATATTTGCTTATTTAGATAACCTCTTAGTCTCATTATGATATCTTGAGATTATCTACTTAAAATAACCTTTCCTCACAGTAGGTCTCTCTCTCTCTCTCTCTCTCTCCTCCTCCTTCTCCTCCTCCTCCTCCTCCTCCTCCTCCTCCTCCTCCTCCTCCTCCTCGTTATTAGGATGAATCCTAGCAGAGGTAAAGCCGTGAGATGAAGGCTTGTTAGATTTCAAGGTTTCATAACATTGTTTTGGGATAAATTTTTCAGGATTGAATTTTATTACAGTCCTTATATGAGAAACTTTTGTTATTGGTCATTGCGACAGAGAACGTGTCTTGCCAAATTAGTTCACTCGGAGCCTTTGAAGGAAGCCTTTTTGTTCTTACGAGAGTAGAATAGGGATGATTTATTGAATAACTGAGGGGATGTGTTTCAAGTTATTTCCAATGGAACTCGTCATCCTTTGTCCTATTTTTTTTTTCAATTATGATTCTTGTTTCTTTTTCATTTTTTTATTTCTTCAGAACCCATTTTAGTGGACTCTTTCCTGAAATTGATTTTGGTTTGGGAGAGGATCACCCCTCCCGATTTCCCAGACTTCTGCTTGATATTAGGGCTCTGCAAAGAATGCCCCAAACGACGGCATATGGGATGCTCCTATACTTTGCGTAATAATAATAATAATAATAATAATAATAATAATAATAATAATAATAATAATAATAATAATAATAATAATAAATATATTATTATTATTATTATTATTATTATTATTATTATTATTATTATTATTACGAAAATGGCCAAAAATAACATTCTGAGAATAATAATAATAATAATAATAATAATAATAATAATAATAATAATATATATATTATTATTAATTATTATTATTATTATTATTATTATTATTATTATTATTATTATTATTATTCTCAGAATGCTATTTTTGGCCATTTTCGTAATACGCAAGCAAATATTAACAGCAGCGTGATTTCTTAATGGGCAGTTATAAAAAATGACTCCGTAGTGGTCTTGACGCTCACAAACTTTTGGGGATTGAGCACATCGTTGAAATATCTACCTTTCATTGAACTGCGGCTTTGAGACTGAAACATTCCGCTATCATCAAGAAGGACGTCTAAGCGCCCCGAGATATTCCGAGTGGTTCTTGAATATAGTCTCTCTTTTACGAGGCACCATCCACTTAAGTCAGCAAGTTTGGGGTGCCAAGCGGGAGAAATTTTATTGCCACGTTTTGCATAAAATCTCTCTAGGTAAGTTTAACTTGTTATTCATGGGAAGAAGTTGAAGAATTTAAAGTATTACTGACAATAAGAGAAGAGAGGAAGGTGGGAAGTTCAGTGAAGGAAGAGGTAGAGCGATGTATGCCCATTACACGAATGTGTGCATAATGTAGGTTTGTATTTTTATCCCCTTATATACATTTAGATCTCTGTTTCTTATATATTCTTATGCACTTGTAAAAATTAAGAGTGAAAAATATGACAAATTCGAATAAACCGAAAACTCACAATAAAACTTACCCGTGCATAAATGTGTGCTGTGGGATTGTTCTCTGAATTATGGTTCCTTGTTAGGAAAATAATTATTTCTCTGTATGCACTTTGTTTTTCTTTGGAACGTAATCACATCATTGTTAGGTATGATTGTGCAAATGGCGATGGGATTTCTGTCGTCCAGCAGCCTCTCAGCAGTTAGTGGTTCCTTGTTCTACGACAGTATATATCCAGAATATGAGCCTTGACGCGATGCTTCAGTTTTGGAAGCTGTTGTCCAGGGCCTCATTCTGGGTTTCATTTTCTGTGATTTTCACGAGAAACAAGTTTTCATATTGATTTTAGTATATATGACAGTCTATTGATGTGGGGTATTGAAGAGTAACACAGATGCTCATGAACAAATAGAAATGTTCCTGTTGCCACACTACCCATGAGCAGGGGAGTGGGGTTGTTTTGGGGGAAGGGGGTCAACTCTATAATTTCACCTCGTGTGGCACACTGTGAACGGTACCGAAAGTTATTTGCAGTATCCTTTTTGGCCTCGGCTGTATTTGCTTTTTGCCTTTTATTTCTCTTGTACCTTCTGCTGGTCCAGTTTTCGTCTCTCATTCAAGAACATGGCGCCGAACCGAACGAGATTCAGTGTAGATGCTGAGTGCTATTCGTTTAACTAACCTCTTTGGACTACTACTGGTAATAATGATAATACCAGCTGTTAGCATTATTTTTCGTTTACATGAATGGCAGGCCATTTTAAATTTAATAAAAATTTTACTCTAAAATGCTCATAAGCATAATTATGTTTTGTGGCATATTTAACAAGCAATTTCTAAGAAGAGTTATCTTTAAATCGAAATATAATTTTTAACATTTGCAACGTCCTTTCGGCATCTAGCCGCACCGACTTTTCAGTCTCTTACTTTAACTCCATTCCCGTTCCCTTCCTTCAGTCTTGCTGCCCAATCTCTCTAACTATTACTTCTTAGCGCAACTGAGTTTTCTCTTGAGTTTAGATCCTTGTACTTCATTTGTTCTATTTTCTGGATTTGTGTATCTGGCGCTCCAGCTTTCCAGTTCCTCTTTTCACTATCTCAAGTGCTTAATGGCCGGAAGTGCTCCAGCGCTTGGTATCGTAGGCTAAATTTCATAAATTAATAAATCAATCAGACATTACATACATGGACAAAAATAAATAGCTAGCATCATACAAAAAAACAATGTTAAGATGACGCAAGAGTTAGACTGTTTCCGTTCTGAAAGTATAGACGAGTGATGAGTAAAATTAAAAACTTTAGACAGAACTCTGCCTAGAACGCCAGCCTCCTGAGTTGTGGGATTTTGAAATAATACATGTTAATATCAGTACGAATAAGAACTTATTCGATCTTAGGGAGACGCACGTCAGAAAAAAAGACAATACACATTATAAGAAAAAAAAATACTCACTACTGCTTCGCCAATACCAACTTAGGTTTGATTTTTAATTTAAAGCTCTAAATACTTCGGTCTAATCTGTATAATTTCCAATTGTTTCACCGCTCGACTTTAGGGAAATGAGTAAAATTTCTGACATAGTTCAGACATTATTTATAATTATAACGATTTTCAGAGCAAATGTGTGATTAATACGAAATGATGTGTTAAGTCAGTTGATAATGAAGAAAAGAGTTCAGAAGACAACAGATTACTTATCGAACCAATGAGGAATAAGAAAGGGACAGATGTGGCTAAGAAATTTGAGCTTCCAGACTGGAGGCGTCCAAGTACATGTAGATTTTGTTTAATAGGCTTCTTCAGTAAGACTCTCAGAAGCCTTAGATGCTTGAAGATCAGTGCCATAAGATTCTCTTGAGTTTCCGAGAGAGGGAGGAGGGAAGTCTGTCGGTGACTGTTGTAGAGGATTACAAGACAGCTAATCGCACAGAACTATGATGTAGTACAGAAGGACTGACAACATTTTTCTAACGTCCGTCGCTATGATTCTCTAACTCCCTTTCATGTTACCTAATCTCTCTCTCTCTCTCTCTCTCTCTCTCTCTCTCTCTCTCTCTCTCTCTCTCTCTCTCTCTCTCTCTCTCTCTCTCTCAGCCCTTTGCTAAAAAATGAGAAAACAAGGACCCTTTCTGTACCAATCGTATTGTCTTTCGATTATGGTGATGAGCCTGGTCATCGAGATGTCCCCTGCAGGAGAGAAGCCCCTTTGGGAAGTAATTACAGCTATCAAAGGCAGATTTAATAAAGTTCCTGGAGGCAACATCGGGCCTTTTGGGTGGCGGAAAAGCTGAACATCTTTCTCTCGACTTCCTAACGAAATTGTTTTGGGAGAGACAAAGTGATAGTATTCTATATTTTCATTCTGAGACATTGTCTTTACAGATATGTTGGTTTATGTTGTGTTGTGCCAGTTAACCGGCTGATCAAGTAAAGTGACGTATCAGGGATTATTCATTGGTGTCGTGGTGCTTAGCAGTTGCAGTTGCTGTTCGTCGTAAGATGGTTTAAAATTTTCTTTCTCAAAGTATTCAATTAAGTGACCGTTTTCTTTGTCCAGCCCGGTTAATACCAGATATAAAGAGGAAGTGATAGAAGGTGGTTCTTCAACGGAAGAACATCACAGTTTGTTTCCACTAGCTTTTACCATTCTCTTCTGTTCTGTTCCGAGGACGTTGCATACTTAATCACCATTATCACATCTAAATGCTAATTCGCCTTAGTGTTAATAACAGAAATCTTTATGGGAAACATTTACCAACTCCATCATTTAGTCCTGTTGATTTTGAATGGATTGCCACTATTTCATGGTGACAAATTCAAATTAAGAAAAACTTGCAGTAATTGCTGAACAATAATTGGAGGACAAATCTACCCAAACTTTGTATTTCAAGAGAGTTACGGTGGAGAACTGCCTTCGCCCAGTGCCATTATCTCTGTCCACAGGCTTATTTACCCAATCCTACTTCGCCGTAGGCCTCCTGTAAGATCCGCACATATATTTGTCATTTGCAGGTAAATGCAAAGACGTTCAAGGGAATCATATAGAGTTTTTTGTATTATTTGTCAAATCCTCAGCATCATAGCATCCGGAGAGTAAAACATAGATATTCTTTCTTTTTGGAAGTCGAAATATCTTCAGTCCTGACATCAAGTGGCAGCTCAAAGTAGTTTTGGGGCTGCAAACTTGCAGGCTCTAAAAATTTTTTGTTGATTAAATGCCACTAGAGCACATCTTTCTGTTCTAAAAATTTGAATTTTGTGTCATACTAGGCATTTTCATTGATGCTGTAGTGTCATTTAGTTATTGTTGCTTTCTTAAATTATTCAATTACGTGATTTTGCAAATGGCTTTGCAGCGGTGGCAGTGCTAAATAGGGCTTTCTTGTTAGCAAAAAACCTATGAAACAAGGAGCCCAGAGTATTCTTGAGTTGTTGTTGTGTACGATTAAGTTAGCTCTCTCTCATAGAGCAGCCCATAAAATATCGTCGAGATTTGTCTGTTGATACAGAGGTCGGATGGAAATGTAGTGTCTCAGATCACGATGTTCAGGTGATGCTGGTAACACGCACAAACATACGCCGGCTGAATTCAGGTGCTGCCAGCAGAGCGAGGGCCACACATTGATCCCCCAAAAGGACAGAAAATGGAATACATTTTAGGGGTGATATATGCTTCTGCACCATATATATTGTCCTACGGTTATATACATATTTATATTTGTAATGCATCAGGTGTATGGGAACCTATACTGAAATATGTGGCTGTTACACAGCCATACGTTAATAGATACTGTTTGGAGTGCTAATATGGTACTGAGGTATGTGCAACATCATATTCAGTGGTTTCCATTACAGTAAATGTACAATGCGATGCAGAAAAGCCATTTTTATAAGCAAACTGCTCGTCACTTGGTTTGAAAACCTCTTTAAAATGATCAATAAGTATTAGTCTAAGATTTTACAAGACCTACTCTCAGCACAATGGCTCTTTGATATCAGATTATGCACCTGACAGTGTAAAGTCTATCATTGGTCTCTCCATGACGTAGCATAATAGTGAAAAGGAATGATACAAAAATAGAGTATTTCTTTGGGGCTTCAACAGGAGCATCGCTGTATTATAAATGTCATAAGCATAATCTTTGAAAGCTGAATGATCCACTTATATATTGAATCATGTGCATGTATAACCGTAATAGCTACTGTTAAGATTTTAGTTGCCCTCTTGTATAAAGAAATATGTTCTTCCAGAGAATAGATATTATAAAAGTGGAATTTACCATATTTAGTATCTTTCCCTTTGGGAGAAACCTTGGTTAAAGGAACGTTAACACCGAGTTTCTGCTAATACATCTATCTATCTATCATTAATCATTAATGCTTGATGGGGGAGGAAAGGTGAATATCAGTTACAGGATATTTTAAGTTGCAAAACGGAAGACATACTGTGCCGAAAGAACCCAGCGTCTGCCTTTGGGAAGAGAAACGGCCACTGAGGCACAGACATCTCATTTGCGCAAATGGAGATTTACTCTCAAACGAAGCGTTTACGTCTTAACTCTGATGCAAGGCTGCTATCTTATCTTTTCTATTTTTGTGCAGTATGTGGGGGGATGGAATTCTTATCTCTAGTTCCTGCTCAAATAAGAGTCCTTTAGTCTTTATTGCCACGGAATGGAACACGGCGAAGACATAATATGCAGGAAGGCCTTTCTTGGGATCCACTGCAGTGTGATTGGAGACTGCTCAATGCTCTTTATTACATGCAATCGTTTTAATACAGCAAGTGGTGATAAACAAGACTAACTTTCCGCAAGCAGTAAGTACGGATCACTCTTATTTTCTCTCGCTTTTACGTACGCACAGGGCAGTGAATTTCACTTTCTCTCTCTCTGGTTTCTGGAGCAGTGGGTAGCTGACAACTGAAGGACCATTCGATTCTGGAACACGAGTAGGGACAAATTGGCGCATTCCCTAACATTCTTCAGGTTCCATTTGACATTAGCAGTGAATTATGTACGTAGATGGTAATCCACTCTGCGTAGGAAATGACACTCTCTCACTCTGCCTCTCATTCAGTAGAAAAGGACTCTCTCTCTCTCTCTCCTCTCCTCTCTCTCTCTCTCCTCTCTCTCTCTCACATGGCGGCAGAACCGCTCATTTTGCATTGATTAAGTTAATAAGAATTCTAATTTAAAGTCTGTGACGTACGGTATTGGCCTCGTTAGCTTTGATTAAGTGAGTGTAATGCATTCAGTTGTGATATCCGTATCGATTGCTGAGCTGAGCCACGTAAAATCAAGCATTCCGAACTTGCGTATTCGACCATTCAAAAGGGACCTGCCTTTTCTTTTGTTCGTGTGAAACGCGTTAATTAATGATTTGTTTTGTTTTTTATATAAATTATTTTTAGATCAAACGTTCCTGGGGATCTTTGATACGTTTTTGTTTATTAAACTTCAAAATGAAATACTGGGATTTTTTTTTATCATATGTAACTTTTACCACCACGATAAAAGGTCTGTTACAAAGCGCTATTTTTACACAAATCAAATAAAGTTTCTTTATTCACGCAGAATGGGTAACTAGCCTGAAGGCTTTTGACTGCGGCGTGATGGCGTCAGCACCTGTGTCCAAATATTCAAACATTTTGTATGATGAACAGTCAGCTTGGCTGTTGTGCCCTATCGCATAGGGTATTATATATATATTGCTATGCATTCAATCGTATAGTATTTTTCGCGGGCGAGCCATTATATAAACAGCCTTCTATAAACATCCGCTCGTTAAAAGGAATTAAAAGAATATTTTGCTTTTTGGTACGAGGATCCCAGTTGATTAGGATGATTATGAAATAATGGACAAACCTCATCTCCTCAGTTTGTGTTTATATTTTACGCACACACTCACCCACACGCGCGCGCACACATATATGTATATATATACATATATATATTATATATATATATATATATATATATATTATATATATATATATATATTATATATATAATATATAGATATCTATATATATATATATATTATATATACTATATATGGTATATATATATATATATATATTATATACAATATATATATATATTATATATATATATATATATATATATATATATATATATATATATATATATATATATATATACACGAGCGGAAATATAGTGTCTGACATGAGACGAACAAAACAGAGGTCACAGTACGATCAACTACAATCAACTACGTTTGTTGAAGGATGGAATTGATGTACAAGACACGCATGTCGTTATGGTATATATAGCTGAGATGCTGACGTTGTAATGCATGCGGTAATTATGGTGCATTTAACGTAACATTGATGCGAATGATAATATATGTACAAAAGATGCGTGACGTATGCTGTGTTTCTTGTATACGTGCATTTGGGGTGGGGCGGTGTGGGACCCTATAATAGAATATTGGGAAAAAACTGTTATTTAATAGGTTTTGGAGCAGTAGAAATGTTCTGAGCAGCTTCTCCTACTGCACAATATCTTTACGTGGAAAGCTGTTTCTCGCTCATTCATGTTTGCGCTCTACAACTAGATAACTTTTAACTCCAGAAGGCTATTGGAAATATTGAAAGTTTGAATGTTGGAATATCATTTTGATTGTTGTTTGTAAGCAACATGTACAGTTGGAAAGTTGCTGTTAATTTTGTTGCATGCTCTGAAAAAGCAGGTCAGTCTGAAATCCTCTCCTTAAATATTCCAAAAGTGAGGACAGAAGGTAACTTTTCTCTCCGGCAAAGTGCTGCGGACAAAATTATTCCTATGTACATTGAGACTATTTCAGCTCAGTTGTCCTTACCTATAGAAGTACAGAGCTTGAAACCTTTTTTCAACGTATACTCTACAAAGTCTTATTTATGGGAAACTTTGTCCTTAATACTTCACGTAGCCTGTTTAGGAAGAATTAATTTTCATTAAATCTTGCAAATCCTCAAGAGTGGGAAGTTATCCATAATCTTTCACAAGGTCTCATGAGTGAAAAATCATCTTCATAATTTAGCGAATTCTCATCTGTAGGGAAGAATGGTTTTTGTTATATTTTTCAAAGTTCATAATTATGTGGGGAATATTTCCGTAATATTTTACAGAAATTACAGCTAGAAATTCTTTTCCATAACCTTTCACAAACACTCACAAGTCTGTATTTTTTTATTTTATTTCGCAGAGCCTCACAACTGGGAACTTATTTCCATCACCTTTCAGTCATGCTGGTGGGCGAGTAATAAAAGCTTTCGGAAACTTGTACAAGTAAATCTCTCCACAAACTAGAAATTTCTGACAGCTGGGAACTTTTAATCCCTGACTCGAGTTGACAGAATTCTCTTGGGGAACTTGTCCTTTTTTTACGTCATGCGCTGAACATGTTGGTTGGTTGTGCATTTTTGCATATGCATTGGGAATGTGAGACTGAATTTTTTCCTACATGTTGAATGGGGAGTTAACTCGTGCAAGTTTTTGAACTTGCATATGAGTATATTAACCACCTTTAGTTGTCTTCGTTAGTTTTGGAATGTTGGCCTGAAAAATGAAATAATCCCACGAATTTCATTTTAAAATGGAAAGCAGTGAAATAACTTTTTGTGATTAAAAAAGCGGAAGTTTTTTTTGCCTTTGTTTTTCGTTAGTATGTGTAAAATTCTTTTTCTTTTGTTTCTTTTTACCTTTCAGTTGCCTGAAAACCCTTAAAATAATGATTTTGGATGAATGAATAAGAACAACGGTTCTTTGTGTCTTCAAGTGTAAAATCTTATTGTTTGTCCTTTGTCCAAAGGGCTTTGTTGTCCCGAAAAGGTTGACTTACCGCGGGTCAGCCATATCAAATCTTATTCTTCTGAAGACGAACATTCAAGATATTCATGATTCAATTTTCGTAATGTAGCGTCTGTTATTTCTACATGTTAAAATGATAATTTTACAAGTCCTACAACAAGGTCTTATTCAAGTATTCTTTGGTTGCTGTACATTTCGTTAACTAAGAGAATTGATTATTTTTTATTCGGAATTATCGATTGAAAGACATGCAGGTTAGTAAATGGTTTACATGAATGGAGCTCATTTTAATAGTGTAGATCATTTCTTTATGAGATCCTTGTTTAAAATAAAGTCAACTGTCTTTAGTTCCTATCGTATTTGATTATTGGAGTCGAAATATTTCTTATATAAAATTATGAGTACCAACATTATTTTTAAGTTATATAAACGAAGGTCTTTTCTAGGACGTTTCATGTATTTATGCCAACAGGAGAATCGTCAGGCTGCTAAGATGTATATAATTATCGTCATCTCAGTTGTCAAAGATTTTTATCTGAAATATCGATATCATATATGAAGGTCCTCGGTTGTTTTAGTTCCGGAAATGCTGTACTTGACTCGTGAAGGCTGCTTGGTCAGAGACACTTTTAACTTCCTACTAACCACTGACTCTACGTTGTCCCGTTCGTAGCTGAAGGATACATTTGGCCTTCTCCAAGGTTAAGGGCACGTAACGCTCTGTTGGTGTTTTGGTGTAAGGTTGTAAATGGAATGAAAGGCCTAATGTGGACCTATGAACTCGCTTGGTTCCTTGAGTGGGTCTTTCCATCTACTCCTGTTTCTCGTCTTGCCTTCGTTTCAATTGTTTTCCTTTTTTCACCTTCCCATTTCTATGCCCTCATCAGATGTGGGCCTGATAGGTAATTAGGTTGTCCATCCCAAACGCGTGTGTGTCAAAAGGCTTAAAGGAATTGAAATTTGGGATGACTCTAGTGACATTCAAAAATGTCCTCTCTTTTTTAATGTGGCAACTTTGGTCACAATGGATATTCGGTTCTGGTATTGACTTATTTCAGGCAGTATTCGGCCTAATTTTTTTTTTCTAAAGTTAGACGTTAGTGGCCAGGGGTCATCTACATATAAATAGAGAGCTTCTGATTGTAAGAATGTTTGATTATTTTTTTAATTACAAAGTATCAGAGGTTTGACCAACTTCTGTATATATATATATATATATATATATATATATATAATATATATATATATATATATATATATATATATATTTAGGGTAGAGTGGGGTCAAAGGCCTCCCCCTATTTTCTTGCTTATTACATATCACAGCAACTTGCTGATCAGTGTAGCAACACCTTCTGCCTGAAGCTTTCCATACCAAACAGCCAGGGAGAACTAGAATGGGACACAGCCATCACGCATTTTTCTTCTTTGGACACATTTCAAGTAAGTATGCGTACTATATCAGGGATCTCCTGTGCGGACAACTTGTCAGTAAAGTCAGTACTTTAACTACAGTTACTTTAAATGAGAGCTAAGAAATATCTTGCAATGCAATCCAGACTTGAAAACTCAATTGAGGTACAGGTGGATTTAGTTTTCTTAAAAAATGGTAAGTGGGGTAAAAGGCCCACCACGCTTTGGGGCAGGAAGCCCAGAGGGCTTTTTACCCCATCTGAAGTTGGACGTGTAACCAGTGGTAAAAGAGAACAGACTACATCTTATTTGTGCAATGAAGGCAGCGGGAGTTTGTCTTCTTCTTACGTTTATATTTGCCCGTAAAAGGATGACTTCACTACTTATGATACGCAGCTCACCTGGATCATTTGCTAGATGCACAGCAAATGGATCGTCCAATGCTGATTGTTACGTAGACTGGCTACATCACTGTTAAAATTGTTGAGCCAAGTCAAGCAGAAAAGCACATTACAATTCCAGATGGCCACCAGAGTCACAGAACTTTAGCCAGAGAGAATGGAGTAATGTAAAGAAAATTAGCCTACCTTTTTGACTTATGTCATTTTTGTTCTTATGTAAAACTTATCCATTATTTCTTTTATTTGTGTTATTATTGGTGGTATATAAAAGTGAACTTATTTCTAATTGTGGTGCTACAGCTGTCATGTAGAGGAAGTGTCAATTTATTTTACAATTTTGCTCATTTCAGTTCCTATGAATATCAAAAAGTTCCTAGGTTTTACAAGAAATTAAGAACTCTAAGTTCTTAATTTGTGTATATTTTCCTACATTATACTTGAATATTTTTGTGAGGAAGGTTGAATTTTTTATATTTAGCAAAAGTAGGCGTCTACTTTTCAATATAAATGGTAGTTTTCATGAAGTACCACAATATCTTAGGTATGAGGCCTAAAGCCCCACTGTGGGCTTCTTACCCCACCCATGGGGTAAAAGGCACCCTTTGTTCTTTTTTTTCAGGCCATGTTCTTACTATCCTAAATTGCTAACAGCTTCTCATGATTATGATCGTTGATACTCCAATAACAAAGCTTTCTAGAAATATCTCTGTTAGGTCAATAGCTGAAATACTTTAGACTATATAAGCATTTCTCCTTAAGGGGGGCTTCTTACCCCACTCTCCCCTATATATATGTGCACACCTATATCTAGTTAATATATATATATATATATATATATATATATATATATATATATATATATATATATATATATATATATATATATATATATATATATATATATATGCACACACCTATATGTGTGTATATATATGTATATATATATATATATATATATATATATATATATAGATATATATATATATATATATATATATATATATATATATATGTGTGTGTGTGTATTATGTATGTAAGTAGATTTCATGTTTTTTTTTCTTCTGGTAATATCACTCCCGGTAAATTGAGATCCAGCTTCTTTAACAATCAAAATAAACAAACAGCTTATTTAGGAAGCATATATATTTTTTCAAATAGGTTAATTCAAGTACCATATGTAGGATGTGAAAATGGCATAATTTGATTGTTTTAGTAAGTTTAGGGCTTAGTTTACATATTTTTTGTTATTCAAGTAATATAAGTAACATTTGGCATTTGGATCGGAGCTTCAGGCGTTACAAATTATTAGCATCTTTTTTATATATATAACCACGTCCCGTACCATTCCGAGCGCTGTGGAGGAAGGAAACTCGTAGGTGACTGAAATTATATTTGTGAAAGGCAGAAAACAAACCCTGATAAATCGAACGTTTACTGGAGTTGTGTAGTGAAGAGTTGGAAAACACGCCTACATACATTAATTAACAGAAGACCGTAAGTACACCGTACTGGAGCGTTTTGCTGAACATCATCAGAGGTCATGTGACACGAAGCCAAAAATTCGTGAGACCATAACGTTGTTGAAGGCTCCCTCACTTTGAAGGAACAAAATTTTCGTTCACTTATTGCGGCAACTAGTGTGTCCTAGGTGAAGGTGAAATAGCTGACTTATCCGTTTCATGTTTACGTCAGAACATACGGAAATGGCATCAACTGAATGAAGCTGGTACATACTTTGCGTAAGTGAAAGCTGTTTTAAAATCCCCTGCGAGCACCGCCCTCAAGAATTTGTTTCTTACTTGGAAGTAGGTTTTATTGGTTACGAAAGGCAGAGGAAATAGCCGATGGTGAATAGCACCCCTATTCACTATTTACATATGAAATGTACGTGAGAGAGCTCTGCAAGATCTTCCTTGCACCAATAACAATGTAGAAGATTATCACAATTCGCTTCTAAGTTCTGCTTTTGGGTTTCATCCCAATATTTGGAAGCTTGAGAAAAGAATAGCGCTTTCTCCAACTAAAAACAAAGTTCAGTTTGAAGGAGGTCACGAACTACCAGTTCAAAGTAAGTGCAAGGATGCTTGACCGGAAGTTTGAAAAATATCGTTTTGCGGGATGAGCCTCAGAACCCCAAAAAAAAAAAAAAAAAAAAAAAAAAAAAAGTTCTTGAGAGCTGTAGCTAAGTTACAGCATTTTTATAATCGTAATTATTTAATCTTATTTTTGCAATGTCTTATTATATATTTATTTTATGTTAAATTTCACATGTACCTTAGCATCTTTTGATTGCCAATAAATGTATAATGAATACATTTTATTGTCGTTATCATGAATAACAGGAAAGTCATCTATTCTGAAAAGTCTAGTTGCAAATATTCCGAATGGCCTACTGGAAAATATTCTAAATGCCATAAATACTGGTTTTAGTTTATTTTGTGCGAAAATTGTAACAGTCAACTCATTCCCGGGAGTCAAATAACCCAGTGGGAACTGAAGAGATTCGGGCTTAACATAGTTTATGGTTCTTGGTATTTTGACTCCCAGAAATTTAACCCCGGTATTGCCCTGCCCGGTATGTTGAGCCTTAGTTAAATTATGGTAATTTATGGTGCACTGAATAAAAATACTGGCTTTTTCTTAAAAAGACAAATTGCATTTTTTTTGTGACCGTCCAAGAAAACATCGAACAACTTTCGGCGTGAATACAGCGGTCATGTAATGGCGGTTTCACCTTATCTGTAAGCCAAACATTGTGATCTTAACAACTGTCTCGATCGTACGGTGCTCATTACTAGACCGCTTTATTCAGGCCGAAAGTTATTCGATGGTTTCGTGGACTGACACAGAAATTTTTTCAATTTGTCCTTTTAAGAAAAACAGGTATTTTTTATTCAGTTAGCTGGAGAGGACCGTTTTGCAAACTGTCAAAACCTCCATGTTTTTAAACCTTTTTGGATTTAGAAAAATAGTCTCATATACATTATTGTGGCTTGTAACTCATTATGGTTATTGCTTATATAGGTTGCTGTGTGTGGAATTTAGGTACCTTCCCTTCCGTCTTCATATTTCTTTGTCCGTGTGGTTGTTATTTGGCTTTGTTAACTTTCATAACTCTGTTTTGCTCTTTTAATAAACTTCAGGGGGAAAGTCGTGACATGAATCCACAAAGGATGGTCAGCGGGTATTAATCTCCTATAGTAACAAGGCATCGAATCATCTGCCATATTTAACCAGAAATGACTGGTACCGTCACCCAATGAGAGTTTTTTTTTTTTTTTTTATTTATCTCTCTCTAGGTGAGGGTCTTTTTAAGCTTTCAGCTTACCTTCTTGAAAGAAACACTTTGTCATTTTGATTGTGACGGTGGAAATCTGGTGGGAATCTTCGTATGAAAAATAAAACGTTGTTCTCCAAAGAAAACGAGACTTTACTCTTCGAAATAGTTATATTTTTGTCCTTGGCGTCGAATTTTTTCAAACCTTTGTCATCATTATTTTTTCCTCCACAGCTGCTTTCTTGCTAAAAATTCAGTTTTATTATGTGATGCAGTTCCAAACAGCATTATTCAAATCGCTAGACAAATTTTGATTTCGATTTTGCACTCAATAAGGTAGACGGAAAAATATGAATAAGAAAAGGGAGCACCCGCAGCTTTCTATACATACGTTGAATATATGGATGTAACTCTCCAGAGGCCGAGTTAAATGTAGTTTTTTTTTTTTTGTCATTACAAAGAAAATCCTGGACCTTGACATTTCCCTTGGCCAACTTATGTTGAGGAATATGGGCGCCCACATGACAAGGGAAAACCTTGTGTCGAGAGTTATAGGCAGGAGGTTCACTCGTTCCATTCTCTCTCTGGATGATTTTTCCTATTACATACATCATTGAATATTCTACTTATAAGAGAGAACGCAATTGCAGTTTGCACAACTGTTGACGACTAATACATGCCCTATCAATGCTATAAATGACAGGAGTTTGGTCATAGGTCAATGAATTGTAAAAATGACCAAGTTTGCCCTAAGTGTGAAAATCACAAATGAAATGAATATATCTTTAAGTGTAAAAATTGTGTAAAGAAAGGCCATAGTGATACTAAACATAAAACATATGATGATGAGTGCATAGCATATAAAGAATATGTGTCAAAGGTGAAAAATAAAACGGATCCTGGCTTTGACTAATAATCTTCTGTGCAATTTAATAAGCATTCAGTCCGTATGTTTAATAAAATCAACACGATTAGAAATCTTATAAATGATTACATTCTAGATATCTGTATGCTAACGGAAGCTTGGCTAATCAATAATGTAAGTGATTATTCTAAAATAACCGAAATGACGTTAGGGTCTCACAACTTTGACCATGTACCGAGAGAAAACAAACACGTTGGTGGAGTGGGAATCTTTGTCAAAAAAAGTATGCAAAGTATCTGTAATGAATCAAAATGTGTTCAGTACATTTGAATACATACACACACAAGCAAACACATACAAATCATAACAGTATACAAACCACCAAGCACAAGTAAGAGATCGTTCCTCGACGAATTCATCGACTTTCTCGACTTGTTAACTGATACCAAAAATACACTGATTTGTAGTGACTTGAACCTACATTTATATGATAACGTTAAGAATATGTCAAAGAATTTATGATGGAGTTACATGAAAGCCAAGACCGTGAAAGTGTTATAAGAAAACCGACTTCATTATTGAACCTTACTATTGATCTAGAGATACAAAACAAAAAAACGAGATTGTGACCGACATACAAGTTGAACCTGAATGCGTGGTATCTCCATTACATAGACTAGTTACATTTGGTATACATATGTGGAAAGGCTATGCACTGAAAAAAAACTCACTTACAGAAACTAAACCAACTTGAAAGCTGATGAATTTATGGTTGAGAACACAAAGAAAATAAGAGAAACAAGCCAGGAGTGCAAGAGTAATTTGAAGAATACCTTGACAGGCGACCAGGCATGTGTAAGCTGTTTTACAATCTATAGCAAATATATATTGGCGTCAAGCTACAATGATAAATGTCCAGAAGTAACAAGGCAAATAATAGTTTTAAAAATGCCAAATGGTTTAACAGTGAATTAAGTGAAGCTAATAAAAAGAAAAGAAAAAAAAGGAAGACCCATGGAAAAGATTGAAAGAATCAAAAAGTTATGAAAATTGGTCACGGTATAAAAAGCCAGAAACCAGTACAACGACATATTACAATAAAATGTTTAGTGAAGAGAAAAATCCCCCCCAAATCCTCGAAATTTAGCCAGATTATTGGGACTCAAGAAAGAAAATGTTTTGCTTGGTGTAACTAATGAGCACAAAAACCTGGATGATAACTTTGTGAACTACTTTGAAGGAAAAATTGAAAGAATCTGTCGTAGTTCAGAGAAGGATATCCCTCCTGATCACCCAGTAATCACAATGAGAAATAGCAAGTTTAGTAGGTTTGAAGATGTGAATATGAATGACTTTGAAAAACGATGAGAAAAGTAAAAAAAAAAAAAAAAAAAAACACATACACACACACACGCACACCTAACTGTGAAAGTGAACTGTTTGTTTCCTGGAAGTGATTTAAAAGAGGTAAAAATCTTTGATCAGTTTCGGGAGCTATATTTTGATTTGGCATCCTTCCCAAATAATGAAAGACTTGCTTGTATAAAGTCAGCCTACAAAGGAGAAGGTGATAACGAAAATCTAAGCTTCTGTAGTTCACGAATAAACGTGGGAACACTTGAAACAACTCAACTTTATACCTTACAATCAGTCAGCCTGCAGAAAAGACCCCTCCACAGAGAATACATTGTGCCCAATTACAAATTGTATGGTAAAAACTATGACAAATGAAAAATGTGGCAGCCTGGTTATGGCCAACCTGTGCAGCATTTTACTTAGTTGACCACGATCTGCTGCTTGAAGACCTGAGAGCAGTAAGCATCGAAGATCATATACTCAGATGATACAAAAGCTTCTTAGAAAACAGGAAGGTTATAGTGGTTACATCAAAAGTGAAACCAGAAAAGAAAGGCCTAACATGAGGAGTGTGTCCACTTCTATTTGGCATTTACACAGATGAATTATATAGAATTCTAAACAACCACAAGGTTAGGTATAAACTGTATGCTGATGATATTCAGCTCTATAATGGAATATATGAAAGTGGATGTCGGCGAAGAAATTGAAACTAAATGAAGACAAAACTGAGCTTTTTGCACTACGAAAATGAGAACACTTCAAAAGAATAGCTATTGGTTCGTCATCAATAAACATAAGAAGCATCTTATTTTCAAAACGTACAAGGGCCCGCCAGGGAGGGAACCTTCCCTGTGGAGGGCTGTAATGCATAAAACCTAACAAAGTGAACAAGATGCTAAAAGCCTTTGATAAATGTAACTATGGTATTATTGTATGCATGCTGGAAGAAGTGCTTTGCTATGTATTGTTTCTCACGTGTACATACTTCAAATAATAATCAACACTTATGTCGTGCAACACTATTTTACTTCTTGCCATTGGGAATTATATAAATACGAATAGCTTCTTAAAGGTGATAGTTAGATGCCTATTTGTGTATAAGTAGGTTGATGGTAACAACTAACAACATTTGTTCAGTGAGGGAAAGCTACGGTAATCTGGTAATCTCGCAGAATGCCAACCAATTCCAGCAGTCTCTTGCAAGGCAGAGAAGATTTAAAGTTGGGCGAGCAATGGTGCCCGTTAATCTTGATTGAGAAGAGCAATGTACACGAAACGCACTCTTATGAAGATTTTCTGGAGTGTTGCTAGTACTACCACGAAGAAGAAACGAGAGATAAAAAAATCATTTACGTAGGAAGACTTTGAAAGGAGTTTTGCGGTAAATTCAAGTTACGCTTACATCAGGGTTTCAGCTAATGTTTGAAGACTATATTGATCACCAATACCGTGCTAAATGTTGATGCAAGAAACTAAGGGACAAAGTTTCACTTGAGTTTTGAAGAGGACAGTAGTAGCCCTACATTGGAGTGCGATACGTGAATTTGTGCTAGGTACTGAGTGATGGCAGATGCAGATTAAAATGACATGTATACAGGATTCTTAAATATTTTCTTTGGACTGCCATGCGAAGGTGACCCCGCTGGTAGTTGGTATTTAGAAACAGGTTTCGGAATATAAAGACCATTTAAAACAAAAAGGTGACCTGGAGGAGAAAAGAACTCATGAAATCAGACGGTAGAATGACATGCGAGCCAATCCTGAGCCGGAAGAAATGGTAATGATTAATAACATTATGTGAAGAAACACTGAAATTCGATTTGAGGATTGATCCGTTCGAAAGAATTTGGAATGCTCGAGGATTCATGAAACAGGAGAATATGTTACCTATGACTCGCCTTATTACATGATATTACGCAATCAATATGATTGAAAATTTTGTTTTTACAAACACGTTCACTTTGGAATCCGCTCGGTGATACTGGTAGTTTCGGTCATATAAATGACTAACACCTAAATGGGCTTCCTTTTCACGTTGTAGTATGCCTGTACGGTTAAGATTAATTAGTATAAATTGTTGATGTACCTTTATATGTGTAACGTAAATTCTATTTTTATGGTAAAGGAACCACAATGTGCATGGGTGCCTTAACCAGAATGTCAGTTAGAAAAATAGTGAATTTCCTGTTAAGATCATATTAAACATATTTTAAAAGATTCTCAGGTAGAATATTCTCAATCTGCAAAAATCTACTTTGATGGCCCTGTTTTGCAATTACATTCGAACTTTCATTAGTGTGTGTAACTAATCTTTATGTTCAATAATAATCATTGCTTCTTCCGTAAACATCGCCCATTCAACTATTGATGTACAGTAGATTCTCGTATGCCTTAAACATACACAGAATCAAAAACAGATGTATAGCCATTTTTGTACTGGATCTAAATACATAAGTAAATGTACTAATTTTATTAGAGGTTTTCTAGCGTCAGCCCAAAATTGACTTGCGCCCTTCGTAGAAAGAGGAAAGGGGAATCGTCAAGTCCGTGTTCCTGACCTTTCCAAGCGTAACATCAGTAGGTTTGTTTGTTCTTTGATTTGAAGAATGGAATTTCGTGGAAATTGGTATTTCATCCTCGCACTAATCCATTAGTTATTGTCCTAGATTTTTATTTATTTATAACAACTCGACGACCATTTGACCAAATTTGTAAACATGCCTGAAATTTGGTATCAGTCATCTTGTTATCAGCGTGCTGGTTGGTAATGGGATATGAATGAGTGTCACCCCGATCTGTTGTCATGCCGTGTTACACAATTTGAAACCCGGACTGTATTTTTTCCTGATTCCCGGAATACCAAGGCCTTTGATCAATTCCACGAAATGTTTAGTGATGAGAATTTGGAGTGCCCTTGATATCAAGGGCTTTTATTTCCCTTTTTGTTGCTGGAATAAAGTTTTGGGAATAGCAAACGTTATGAAGCCCCTTTTGATTTAGCCAAAGGAGATGCATCCCTTGATATTATTTTACGTTCAATATTGCACATGGCCTTTGTTAACGCTTAAGCACTACAGCAACGCTGTTTGTAATCTCCATCTTGTATCAGTTACTTTGAAAATAATGAAGTTACTTGTTATGAATCATTTCTTGTAAACAATTTTAAATATTCTCTCTCTCTCTCTCTCTCTCTCTCTCTCTCTCTCTCTCTCTCTCTCTCCTACAGCCTTCAGCCTGCGTTGTCACATTGGCAGTCTGAGTTATTAGTTTCTGATGACATTTGTGTTCGGAAAAGTATTTTAAACAGATAACTTTTGCCGGACTTGCTGTGCTAACTTTGTGTAACACTGAAAAAATGAGATTTATTGGATAATTTATTGCATTGTTTAAAATCTGTGAAAAAGGGAAGTGACGACAACAGGAATAAGTCCAAGTTCAGCTCTCAGTACGAAAAATGACCACACAATGCAAGTGTTTGTGTTGACGATTCCTTGAGCAGGTGGTCCGCGAATCTACTAAAAAAAACTCGCAAAGATCCATTGAAGTCTTACGCCAACTGTCATCGTTCAAAATATTAATTTAACTAACGAAATCACTTGTATTCTGTGTGAAGCGATATAGGCAATGTGCTCTGAAATATTTAGGAATATGAAGAAAACCTTCCTAACAACTGCACACGCTTAAGCGTATATGTAAAGAATAAAGTTTTCGTTCCTGCTCCGTTTTCGTGTTGATATTTTTGGCGGACAGAAATTTTCTTCCTTTAGGGTAGGGAGTGTTTATGCTCAAGACTCCAGTCTTTCTAGTTTAAGGGCTCAATTTATTAACTGGATAGGTTGCAGCTGTGATCTCTTTCGTCTTTTTGATGAAAGCTTTAGGATTTGTTAAGAGTTTCTTTTAGTAAACGAATGAGATGAGTAAGGTGGAGGATGCTGATATTTTGTGTGATATATTCACTCATTTCGTGAACTTCTTTTCTAATTGGACTTTACATATTCTTATTTTGGGTATTTTTATCATTTCCCCTGTTAGGTTCGGATATTCAAGATAAATTAGAGTAAAGTTTAAGGTTATGAATTTGCCAATGAAAGCGATTACTTTTACGTCGATTTCAGTTTTAGAGACTTGAGAGTTACGCACTCTATACTTGTAAGATAAGCAGCTTCATGATAAACCCCATTAGAAAAGAGAGAGAGAGAGAGTGAGGGGATAGCTGCAGAGGAAGGAGATATTCAAACAAGGTGAGTAATCCTTAAATCAAGGGTAGGAGGAAGTTAAGTCGCTTTAAAATATGGTGGTATAGAACCCAGTGTGTTTAAGGCCGTACTTGCGCAATCTGGAACTATGTACCGATTATCGCTGAATTCTAGTGTTATTTCCTTAATTTAGAGACATTGGGCAGTTGTTTTTGCGTGAAGTGATATACGTTAGTCTCTCGGATGTTTTTTTATCAAGGTGGGTGATGTCCTCGAATATCGCCAGTCTGCTGACTCACTATATCTTTAGAGTGACCAAAAAAATCTTATTGTCTCCAATATTTTTCAAATGTTATTTTTTGTGATTCAAATAGACGTCTGGGATCATTCCATTCATGTGCGAATCTGATTAAAGCGAAACAATTGTCATTCCTGGAATCCCGGGAAAATGAACAACGAAATCTATATTTCCTCTTATCCCTTCATCCGGGAACAATGGCGGTACGGCAATCCTTATAAATTAGGACAGACTTCCAGGGTAATGGAAGCCATCGGCCGATGTGACTCACTCACAAGGAACCTTTTCTGCCCTCCCTTTGTTTTCGTTCTGTATTGTACGTAGGTGTCGAACGAGGTTTAGGCAGCAAAACTCTGTTGAGTTAGCCAAGAAATTTTCTTTACTCTATGGGAGGGGCAGGGGGCAGGGGCGTTCTATCTCGTTCGAAATGTCGAGAAGGATGACAGGTCTAGT
>NC_087213.1:46175909-46183409 GCF_015104395.2 Macrobrachium nipponense
TTCGTGTTTATCCGTCGATCAGTACAATCCTGCCCACATTTACTTCCACCAAAATCTCCAGAAAACAGCGGTACCAAATATCCAAGTAAAAAAAAAAGAAAAAAAAACTATTGATACTGAGTTATGAAGTTGAGTAGATAATAAGCCTCAATGAAATTGTGTTTGTCATCACGATAGGTAACTAAAAGAAGTTATTGTAGGATTTCCATATTCAGGTGACGCTTCGTGTGCCTGTGTATTTTCTGGTCTCGCATATTCTTGTACTCGTATGTATGATTTTCTTCTTGAAATTTTGATTGACGAAATCTTTTATATAAGTTTATTTCATGAAGATCAAGCTTTTGGTAACGTTGGCAGTAATTTGGAGTAGTGATGGAAGGTAATTTTACTCATAAAAGGAGAAAATACGAAGATGTGAATTGCCGGAAGCCGCTGCCGCTACTCTTATAACGCCACGGTAAACAACTTTCGGTGTCGTCCTTGCGCATTGACGTCACTTTTCTCGCAACAAATGTCTCCCATCTCATTTCTTTTTGGTAATAGGTTGTCGGAAGCATTTGGTGGCTGTTACGCTGTCATTTTGGATTATGAAAAGAACTTTATCTAACCGAACTGTCCCGTATGCGATTGCAATGTTGAATAGGCCGTTTTGAGAGGAGGCAACGCTTCCTCTAGGTGAGCAAGTGATTCGCATTGTGTATGTATTTTTCGTGCATCAGATACACGCCAAGAGTTTTTCGGCGCGATTTAGCTAGTTGTGTAGCTTTTCCTGAGGCTCCGCCTCAGCCAGTGAGAGCGGAGTGACGCTTGGCAATGAAAGGGAACCAAAGCGACGTTGTGTACGTGTGTGTGTGTGTGTGTGTCAGTGTCACGTCCGGAGAGCTTTCAGTCTCTTTGCCCTCAAGGGACGTTTGCCGCCAAAACTTCCAGCAAAGAGTGAGTGGCAGCCAATCAGAGTAGGGAATAGCGCTCTTCCTACCAGGGAGGAGAGGAAAATGGATGTGGAAATTACAAGTGCACTGGAAAAGAAAGCTGAGGGAAAGAGCAAGGCTTTGAAACAAGGTAGGGAGTTTTCGGAATAAGAATTTGCCTTTTAGCGAGAAAAAGAGATCAGCACGCCTATTTCCAGTGTGTTTTACAAGTAATTTATCTTTGATGTTCAGGACAGTATGTTCAAAAGTAAAAGTTGGTTGGCCTAGTTGCAAGGAATAACCTATTTACCTTGAACTGTAAATGAACTAGAAACATTTGGGGTATGACAAGATTTTTTTTAGGTAAACTAGGTATTCAGCTCGTTTGAACGAAATATATACTTTTTTATTCTGATTTATATGATCAAAGTACTTGTTTGGTTTGATGTATATTACCAAAGCCTTTGCTTATTTTGATGTGTAAGATCAAAGCATATACTTATTTTGCTCCAACCAAGTACTCTGAAATATGGCAGTGGAATGAAAATTTTTGCTTGTGATATATATATACTATATATAACACACATATATATATATATATATATATATATATATATATATATATATATATATGTATATATATATATATATATATATATATATATATATATATATAGTATATATATATATATATATATATATATATATATATATATATATATATATATAATTTCCTCAGTGGTGTTGGCTATCAAGAAGGAAAAGAGCTGTTTGTCACTGGAGATTCATCTTTTGCTCTAGCTCTCTTATTGGCAGCTTAAGCTTGATTTCTTAGTTTAATGAAATTATGTCATAAAAAGTCGTAACGATTCTTCCTCCACAAATGATAAGCTCCTTGTTTTCCATGGTAGCAAAAGTTCACTTGCAGCATCGGAGGAAACTTGAGGATTGTAGAAGGAATTCTTCTCTTGACAATAGTGTTTGGATGATCATTTAAGCACTAAATAGCGTTCAGATTATTAAAAATACCTGTCCAACCGAGCTCCATTAAGGTAAGACGAATGCAATCCTAATTGGCCTAGGATTTCAAGTATACATCATTAAAAACTAACATTAGGAACAACTTGATCTAGTTTATCAACATGAACATTAATCAAACTGCAATAAGTGAAGCCCACAAGCGAACCTACTCCACAAGACGCAATCCCTGTAACATAAGTGGTTCTCAACCTGGGTGACATCAGCAATTTCCAGGGGGCGCAAGCCCTAGGGTAAAATTTTAAATTTTCTCATATTCGTTATTCGCTCAACTAAGAGTGAGGAACTCATTTTCAAAAGTTTATGAAAAACTGCAAAAGTATCGCCTTGTAACGTTAATTTCCTATTGTCTACTACTCTAGTTGGACTCGTTCGGATCCCAAGTATGTTCTGATCCATGTATCTTTGTGAGGCTGCATTTTCCACGGTCGTTCCTCTCAAGATTAAGTACAGTAACAGGCTGAATGTTGTAGGGGACTTACGCAGTGACGCTGTGCACTCTGGCATCCAACCATGCATTCAAGAGCTAGTAGCTAAGAAGCAGTGTCAAGTATCTCACTAATTCATTCCCAAAAGAATACAAACACCCCTTCTCTTTCTCTTTTTTTCATTTTCCTTTACATCTGGGAGGGAATTCTAATTATAGATGCAAGGTGGGGGTGGCGGGAAGGACCACCTCTTAGAGGGAGCATGATAATAAAGAGGTTGCGTTCCACTGTATACTCTTAAAAGACAGTTTTCGCCATAATAGAATAATTCAACTGGGAAGAGCCAGAACACCCAGCAAGAACAAATACATCTTCATATTTGCCAAACTGAAGGGAGGACACTAGTGATGGTTTTGAAAATGAAGTCAGAGGCAAAAATAAAGAAAGAAAATGATAAGGATAAGTCAAATTCTTTCTAAACCACTAGCCATCCTCGGCCCTACTACTAAACCTATCCTACACACCGTCTGCAAAACAAGAGGAAAATAGCGCTGTAAGTAGAGAACTCCAATCGAAGACAGTGGATCACCCCAGTACAAAGGCTATAACACCGTCAAAGATTGAAGATCAAGGGTTTATTTGGGATTGATCTTTGCGTAGCAGAGATACCTACCAGTGAGTGACAACGGAGCTCTTCTATCCAGTAGGAAAGGACTGATGGAAGGAGGTGAGAAGGAGGGGTGTCTAGTGTTGTCAAGTGTACATCAACAGTAAAAGATAAGTAATGAATATGCCAGACTATTCTGAGTTGACCAGCCTTAGAAGGGACCTTAATCTGTCTAATGGCAGTATCTCAATAAGAGGCAGGTCTCTTGGTCACTTAGTTCTGTGATGTATGCAATTGTGTGTTTCGTAAATATTAAAGCCTTTCATTTCCAATATGGTTTCACTTGTCTTGCAAACGCTTTTGTTCTCATTCCTTATACCTCTCTAACCCCCAGACTGTTTGTCTTTTTCGTTACCTACTGTCTCCACGTGACCAACAGTTAAAACACGGATCCATCCTTTCCTCTGTGGTCACCTTTTTTGCCACTTCGCTCTTATCTACAATTGCCTTCTGCTTCAGTTCATTTGGTCTACCTACCACTGCTGGAACAGTGTTTTTTTTATATATATATATATATATCAGCAGCTTCTTGGGATATTTTCCATTTTATCCACATTGGTTGGAGGATAGTTTTCTTTTCATAATAATGGGATATGTGGTATTAAATCAATATCAGACTGTATAGAAATAAAAATGTCTTGATATTTTGGGTTAAAAGACTGGGCGTTTAAAAAAATGTTGGAGAATCTTATTATTAGTTAATGACATTTTAGTGTTAATGTAAGTGATAACAGTGATGCAGACTATCACCCGAGGATTAAATGTTTAACCGTCTCCCGTAAGTTCATTAAATTTCCTGTAGGAAATTTTCAGCATTATTTTAAGTGCTAGAAAAACTTGAATAGTGTGTACCAATCACTAGTCTTTGAAAACATTAATAGTCTTAGCTATCGAATAATACTACCGAACGCTTAAACAACAGATCTTTCCTTTCAGTGGAAACTGTAGCATTCATCCTAACAGTTATCAGATGTCGATGCTTCAAGATAAAAAAAAAAAAAAGACACACATGATGATAACACTCATACACACTTCTGATACTGTCCATAACACTGATGTTCCTGTGCAGTAAACTGTCTTGTTTTATTTACTATAGACGTTTTTCACGGTAAATATCTGCAGCAGATGTTATTTAAGCTTTACTCGCTTCTGATTGGCTGAAGCATTTGAGCTGTATTCTGTGGTGTCGGTATACAGCGTCTTCCAGCCATAATTTGCTTCATTGATTTTAGCTGCAGAGATTTTCCGTCAAGTCAGAAAGGTTGAATATAGCGGAGTTTTTTAGACTAAAAATCTGCTCAAAGCGGTTAGTTTAAACTATATTGTTAGGTAATGACCATTACCAGCTATACATTGGAAGTAATAATGTCAATATTTTCTTAAAATCCCTGCCTTTCTTAGCAAAAGAAGACATTTAATGATTGTAGTTTATCGTACTGAATAATTCATCATTTAGTTTATCGTACTGAATACTTCATCATTAACCATTTCATTGATGGTAGAAATGTTAGGGGTAATTTCGTCAGTATTAAAAATGGAACTTTTAAACTAACTGTAGAATTTAGTGAAGTGAAGTGTGAATGTAATTAACCTCAGTAGCTAAGGATAGTTTCCTAATCGTTCTTGAGAAACTTTTGCCTGTGTTTCCTTGTCTATCTTTATTCGATTGCATTGTTTTCATTGTCAAGTGTTGAAATATATTATGGTAAATTCTGGATATCTGATCTGCGATGGCGCCTAAGAGTACAATGCTCGGATTTTTGTTGTTGATTGTTTATAGTTGCTTTTGTCGTCATGGGAATAGTGTAATCCAGAACTAGCGTCATGTATGATTATGTTCAGGAGCATGGTATCATGACAGATATTTTTCCTAGTTAATGAATGGCACTGGAAGTTTAATATGTCTGATGCTAGGTCATGGGTATTTTTATCCTTAACTACTGACTATCAACTTAGTATTCTGTAGGGATATTATTACACTGCAGCACAGCATAAACCGCCTATGCGGATTTTGTTTTAAATTTGATACTTTGAATCATATGTATTAATTATTACTTCCGTGTTCTTTGTTTTAAAGAACATATATAATGTAAGAATACCTTATTTTTTCCCTACCTGGGGATGTGGCTTGGAATATAACTATTCGTTGGGCTCATTATTCAAACTTAAAGGGATGTGTTTGCTCAAGCCTTGCCTTGCAACCACCCTTTACGAGTCTTTCTGCTTAAGCCTTTGTTTCTCCCGTTTGCAGTGTTAAATCCTTCGCCTGAGGAATGTGGGATAATCTATGGATGTCTTCTCCTGTATGCTGCTACATTGGCTCTCTCTCTCTCTCTCTCTCTCTCTCTCTCTCTCTCTCTCTCTCTCTCTCTCTCTCTCTCCTTCCATATTGTTCTTGAGACGGAAGTTTCGCCATTGCATGAACTCCTGCTACCACATTGAATCATATTAACAACTGTATTGGCTTCATAATTCATTTTCACTTGACCATCATAGATAAACTAATAACTCTCTTTGCATTTGGCCTCTTTAGCTTGACTTTCATAGATGGGTACCTGATTATATGACTTAAGAAATTGGAGACAGGCGTATATTGTTGTAATAATTTATGATGTATGCCTAGTTTTAATCCTTTCAGGGTAGGAATTAGAAACATTCTGGTTTGGAATATTTGTTTGTGTGTGCAATTACACGACCAGTTTCAGCCATGATACTTATATAATATGAAGATTATTTTGTACTTGAAGAAACTTTAGATTTCAGTATCTGACTTTGTTCAAAAATATCTCTCCCTTCGAAACTCACGAGCGAGTGGTTAATGCTTGGGGTGCTTCGGTTCTACTGCTGTTAACTCAGAAAAATGAATCAAGGCCATTGAAGGTTATAATTCCTTATTAAGTAAGAGGATATTCAAAAGCGTTTTGTTCTTTCAATGGTTGTGGGAAAAATACTATTTTTCTTTACTGAAGTTCGTATTTAGTATTTGACGATGATGACAGGAACAGTATGATTTTTATTTTTTATTTTTTTTTATTATTTTTTTTTAATATGAGTAAGAACGAGTGTTCAGATCCAATCACTGCATTTTGGGACGGAAAAGCTTCAAGAATCTGATTATTTTTTTACGATTTTTGTTGACATTTCGTTTCTTTCCATTGTAGTGGAAAGACACTTTTAGATGTCCTATTTTTCATGATTTTCAGTTATTTATTACAACTGCTACCTGTTTCGAAAATTGTTGATTAAATGAGAAGCCAGGCACGTGTTTTCATTACAGCTCTGTTTTTCAGAACACAATTGAGAGGGTTTAGTTCATCGTCCGGTAATTGCCATTTTCAGGGAGTTGATTTTCTTGTCAAGAATTGTGTCTAGCATACAAATGAAGGCATCAGAACGTCAATAACGATATTGCTTTGGACAGGTGAAATGCGATTTCGGAAATAGTTTTTTCTCTAATTGCTGTACGCTTCTTTGTTCATTCAGAATACGTTTGTCGTGGCTGCTTGAAACTGGCATTCATTAAATGACACTTGTCAGATCAATTTAGCTAGCCGTGCGAAAAATTATTGTAATAGTTATGATGTCCAAAAAACATATTTCTACAAAGTTCTTGATCATTGTATAGTAGAGTGGGAGTCGCTTTGAAACATACTTGGTTATGCTGCCCTTCGTTAATATTCTGTGTCATGGAGTCAGAGAGATTTATTAATTGTACGAATTCAAGATGAAGTACCGCTGTTGAAGGCTTTGTACGGGAATATGTGAGTCCCGTGACTCTATGACCTCTGTCCAGGGTAAACACAGCGCAAATACGAGTCTGTTGATTAAGAATATTCCCTCTGGAGTTCGGCGTATGCTTAATTTGATTTTGTGTTGGTAGCCTTCTTTATTTTTTTTTCCATGTTTCATACTTAAGTCTTTGATTTTCACTGTTTGGAAGTCTTTTCATTGATATCCTTTGGTTAACTTACATTTTTGTTTTAAGATTTTTTAGATTTTTCAAAATTTCAGTTCCCATTATCTCGTATTACCCGGTGCCCCCACGAGTAAGATGCATTTTTGGATGAAATATATTGTCGTACTTTTGATACAATTAAAAGAATGCGGTCAAAACTTCTAAATCTTCTAGAGTTCCAGATTTCATTAACTGCCTTAATAGAAAGTGTTTGGTTCTTTCCAAAATCTTATGAAGAGAATTCAGAAACTTTTCCCGGTCTTATCCTTTATTACACATTGCTAGTATAAGGCAGTCGGCTTGTCAAAAAACCCTGTATTTGTATAAAACTGTAGAGGGGAAATTAAAGGATGAGAGTGAAATGAGTAAAAGAGAAGGAGGATCGTGTTACACAAACTTCGAGAGAAGGAAAAGGTTGTCAACAGGATGGAATGAATTCCGGGAACTTGAACTTGACGTTGTTAACAATGACAGTCGTAGTTGTTTTATCATTTTTATTAC
>NC_087213.1:46188409-46233409 GCF_015104395.2 Macrobrachium nipponense
GAATTTTGGGAGCTACAGAGGAACGGATTGTGGTGGTGATCGTAAACTTCTCACTGCTCTATCAACAAAAAGTTGGCAGCGCATTTAGGTTTCATACCATAAAACTTATCTTTATGAATATTGAAAGGCTTTTGCAGTAATGTCAAAACTGATATGTAGTTCCTGAAATGATATCAGATGAGGAGCTGATAATTATGAGGACTGATTTAACATCAATCAATGTGCACCAGTCTGCTGGAAAAGAAGCACTGGGATGTGTGGTAACGAGGCAACACCTCGATGTTGGATGAGCCCTGAGTTGCAACAAAGAATAGCTAAGAGCAAATGGTACATGTAGACTCATTTCAAGGAGGAGATATAGAGCATAGACGAGAACATGCGAAGTACCCTCGTCTGGACTGTGAAGTTAAACAAAGATCGAAAAGTGATATGAAAGGATATATGGACAACAGTGCCTTGTATTCAATGAGTAGCACTGGTGTTATGGTATCGAAAAGAATCAATAGTGAATCATCGGTGGGAGAAAATAACTGGAAAATACCACCAAACCGAGGGATAGTTCGGTAATCACATCAGAACAATTATGAGAGGTTATGAGTAAGAGATATGATGTTCATAACTTGACTGAAATACCAGGAGCTGACGAAGACCTGAATGTGTTTGTGGATGAATTCACAGTTTATTCTATGTAAAAGTAGCAATAAAGAAACTTAAGCCATTGAAACGGTGCAGAGATGATCGTGGCCAAAACTGAACTGGCACTTTGTAAACTAACAAGAGATTTTCTGACTTTGTAAAAAGGAACCAAAACGTGAGACTGGGAATTGGAAGTCATGGCTAAGGTGCCCAAACAAGCTGACTTGACTGATGTGGTAACCATGGAGGAGCACACTTTGTCGGATGTAAAGAAATATTGGCTATACCTATTTCCAGTAGGGTAGAGAAAGAAACCGATGAAAAGCTTAAAGACAAACAAGCTGGTTTTAGAGAAGATAGGAGTCGCATAGTTCAAATATTGTTACTAAGATATATTGTGCAGCATTTTAGGGAAGTTATGAATTCCTTTTAGATGGTTTATGTGTGTGTATATATATATATATATATATATATATATATATATATATATATATATATATATATACTTATACACATAAAACGCCTACTACTGGAGAATTGTGCCATATTCATCATAAGTTTGATTTCTAATAAGAGTAAACAAGGGCTCCTGAGCCCAAAACTCCTAGCAAGCTTAATTAGTATGATTGAGTCTTGTCCCAGAATCCGAGGAACGCGAATCCAGCTTCACCCTAATTCCATATTGGAGAGGGATCTTAATCAAATTATTCCCAATCTTAGAACTTTTTCAAACAATGTATCTCTCTGATCGGTTGAGAGTTCGTGGGAGTAGCGTGATTGCCCTCTGTTACGGAACTTATCCCTGAATTATTTTGAGGAAGCCATTAAACATTAATCATCAGATTATTTGGTCATTAATAAGTTGTTCGGAATTCTGAGGATGTGATTTCAATGGCTATTACCTGCCCTCTTGTGGTCTGTTATGACAATCTAGTTTATATGGAATCTATAAAACGAGCGACTAGGGCAACCCTAGACATGATTTGTTGAATTAGACAATACAAAACAGGATACCTGCATTACCCAAGCAGCGAAACCTATAATGGGTATTAGAACGATTACGTTGTGATACGAAGTATGTCAGTCATACATTTATTAATGTTCTTCTTGATTTATCTCTCTCTCTCTCTCTCTCTCTCTCTCTCTCTCTCTCTCTCTCTCTCTCTCTCTGTTTTAAAATCTTGAAACATAATTCCAAATAATTCTAGTTTGTATCAAACAACTATCCTTTCTAGCATTTCCCAACGTTAATTAATTTCATATAATACACCCTTTTCAAAGATAGGCAGTGAAGAATTATTAGTGTTTTTATCTTATCGTTTAGCCGAATTGGGAAAAGTAATGGTAAATCCATAACATGTTGGAAGTCGGGTCAGTAACGAGTCTCATAGACACCTATAAATCTGTCGAGGGGGCGGTTGACAGGTTTCCTTGCGTGTTATTGCACACATATTAGCCCAGTCCTTCGAGAATCCTCTGATAGGGTCTTGTGAATTGCCATTAAAGCGATGAATAGCACTGAGGATGTGTGTTGAAGAGATACCGCACCACGCGCACGCCTTCAGATGTAGACAGCGAAAAGCACACCACTGCACTGGCTGACAAGTACCGAATGTGTAGCACGATGAAAAATATACGAAAGGCTGATCTTTGGGACCCTCTACCAATTTATTGATAGAACAACATATAATAACTTTGACAGGAACAGCTTTGGGCTACTCACCTGACTTGAAGGATGTATTTATTACCAAGGAGACAAATTTATGATGCTTTGAAGCATCATATTAACTAGCGTGTCTGTGTAGTCACGTAGCCCAGATTAGGGATCCAGAACGTCACATTGGTGTTCATATTGAGTCAGGGGAAGAGATATTCCATAATCGAAGGACTGTATTGATAATCCGGGTCCTATTATGAGAACGTTTTCTTCCTTTTGAATGGAGTTAAGCACTCTGTTAAATAGGCCTCTGCCTAATTTATTCTCCTAATAATTTTCATTGATTACACCAGTCGTTGTGAATGTAATATGTGAAGGTTACCTAACTATCGTCCTCGGATCAATCTCTTGTAAAGCATGTGTACTATCATTGAAAATCACTTCCTTTCCTGTGATTATTAATTATATATATATATATATATATATATATATATATATATATATATATATATATATATATATTATATATGGTTTAAATCTAAGGACTATGTTTCGGTGGCCTGACTTCTACCCTTATCAAGTAGTCAGTCCACCGAAATATACTCCATAGCTTTAAACCATAGTGTTTTAATGGCCCTTGTATTCTTGGGACGTATCCTGTTTTAGCAGAAGAATTTATATATATATATATATATATATATATATATATATATATATATATATATATATATATATATATCGGACACTTATCTTATTAAAATTTTGATGAAAAGAATGAGAGAGAGAGAGAGAGAGAGACGAGAGAGACGAGAGAATGACGAGAAGTCGAAATGACTGACTGAACTTGCAGTGGCAAATATTCTTGGGTCTTTTTCTAGTATGACTTGATGTTCAACCCCATTCATAGAAGAAGTTTATAAATGAGAGAGAAAGTGAAAGAAAGAGATTGCAAGCATGAATTTGCTTGCAATAATCAAAACCTCATAGATAGATTTCGCTCCAAATTGTTTTTGTGGTGCCTTGAGAGAAAAGAGTTGATGGAGGTGGTTGGAAGTGTGCGTGGTTTATTACGGGCTGCTCTGAGCAAGAGCCCGTACTGGCATAAGGCCAGCTTAATCTTCAACAAGGGCGTGGTGGTGGTGGTGTTGAAGTTGATGGCAGTAGTGGAAGAATTGTTGCCAAACTGTCCCATAATTAATTCCAGACCTTATTTAAACCAACTATAAAACGAAATACGACACCGTAACGTCGCTATAGCGAATTCCGAATGTAAAAACGAAGAAGAAACGAACGAATTAATGAGGAAATTCGCGTTTGAATGAATAAAAAAGGAGACACCCTTTATCTTGCCCATTGCTGTTACCCAGGATCTACTCCGTATGCACGATTGGGGAAGGCACTCTCGACTCCGGTTGCTACAGAAAGCGGATTTTATCGAGGCAGTTAACAATTATACTAATAATTATCATAAATTAATATCAGAATTGTGATAAACAATTGATGTTATAGGGGATTTAGTGTTGCAGGTGATCATTCATCTGACAACACCTGGAAGAACATCATTAACCCATAAAGCACCTGAAGGAAAATTTTATTCAATTTGTCTGTGTTTGATGTCTGTTACGGGGGTAGGGGTTTGATTTGGAGTTATAAACTTCCTGGGGTCACACAGGGGTCGCTTGCCAAATGTTGCAAGGGTCTGTCAAGCAGTTCGGATTCCATGTAATGCACAAACACACAAACATTCTCTTTTACATATATAGAAATATATGGTTGTTAATTATTTTGATGCTTTGAGGTAAGACTTTTTTGGAGGGAAGTTATTGCAAAATCTTAAATTTTTGTATGGATCGCACAGATTTTTTAATACAATTCTATAATTTCGCTAATTAGATAAATATTAGCTAATGGTGTACTTTTGAACGTGGCTGTTGAAACGCTATTCTGTAATACTTAATCAGTGACACGAAGAAGCCTAGCACTCTTGTCAAAGTAATTTAAACAAATTCGTATAATTTTCTGGAGCAGACGCCTTACCTTAAGCTGCTGAGATATTTTTACTCTTTTACCCTGTCCGTGTCCTCCAGTGTATTGGCTGTGTCTTTCATTCAACCACATTCTCGCGCAAACTTGGACGTTAACAATTTTAGTTGTTTATCGCTCTCTCAAACTTTTAGATGCCAGCATTCTTTCAGGTGCCTGAGGAAAGACTGGTGAAGCCAGGCACCAGTCTGTCTTTCCTTACTTTAGAAATTTCTCTCTCTCTCTCTCTCTCTCTCTCTCTCTCTCTCTCTCTCTCTCTCTCTCTCTCTCTCTCTCTCTCTCTTTACACACACACACACACACACACACACACACATATATATATATATATATTATATATATATATATTATATATATATATATATATATATGTGTGTGTGTGTGTGTGTGTGTGTGTGTGTGTGTGTGTGATTGTGTGTACGTGAGCGCGCACGTATTCTTTCTTTTTACAGTCATTTACGTCATCTAACTGTGTGCCCTACCTTCTGTCTCCATTGATATTCCTGTGGAGTTCCTGCGAACTGATACTCTCCTTCTTCACATTTTCCTAATATTCCATGAACTTCGCCTCTGACGCTTGTATTTTTTCCCCCTTTGACCATTCTCTCTCTGGACAGCCTTTTCCTATTCCCGGGTCCTTCCATCCGTTGGCATCCGGCAGATTGGTTCATCTATCTCCGTGGAGCAAATGAAGCGAGTCTTCTCTTGCTCAAGCCCATTCAAGGCATTCATTACACACTGATTTTGCTGTTTATTCTCGACGAAGACAAATTGTTTCGTTTCTTTTTTTGCCGTATTTTGCCAGTGTTTTCGTTCTGCCGGTAGGTAAGGCATTATTTGGAACACCATTTTTAATGCTTAATGGTAACTTTGATTTTTTATGAATAATATGTATTAATTAATTTTAATGAATATTATGTATTCATTAATTTTTATGAATATTATGTATTGATTAATTTTAATTGATATGATGTATTGATTATTTTTTATTAATATTATGTATTGATTAATTTTAATTGATATGATGTATTAATTATTTCTCATTAATATTATGTATTGATTAATTTTTCATGAATATTATGTATTATTTTGTTATGAATATTATGTAATTGTTATCAGTTATCGTCGCTATTTAGGCAGGAGTACATCTTCCATCAATCGAATGAATATTTAAGGTAACGTCCTGCTGCCACACTCAGCTTCCAATCAAGAGAGGCCTCTGCGCATTAGAGCATTTGACTCATTTGTACTCCAATGAAGTCGATCATTTTGCTGTTACGTTTTGCTGTTACTGTTTGACTTTAACGATATGTAGACCTCCATGCTTTTGATTTCTGCAAATGTTATCTTGAAATCTGTTTAATAACTTTAAAATGACCTGTCCTGTCATTCCTTAAATTGACTTCATTTTTGAAAAAAATCCAAGAGGAACATCCAAGATTTGTTTGTATTCCAAAGGAATCATTCCTTCATCGTAAACTGTTGTAGAAATGCACCCATTTTCTACTACCAACTTAGTGACATGGATTATCTTTTTACCTCGGATATTATTGCATTTGTTTCCTAAACCATCTATAATTATTATGATTGTAGATTTTGAATAGGTTTATGTATGGTTATTCATTTCACTTGCTTTGTTCCTGGTTCAGTGGTACTAACTCTGGTGCTTACTGAGCAGTAACCAATAAAGTCACGTCTTAATTTTGCAGTAAGTCTATTTGGGATGACGTTGCGAGGTCCATACGCCTCTCTGCTCGAGCTGCTACACCGCGCTTGAGTTGCAGTATTGCCCTTTCGGATCTTAGCCTTCCTTTAGTGAGGCCAGCTCCTCAACCACGAGGCTACGTTGGCTTTGAAACACCACAACTCCCATACAATTCTTATAATATATATATATATATAATATATATATATATATATATATATATATATATATACATATATATGTGTGTGTGTTATGCATGAATATATGTATTAATTATCCAAAACTTTAAATGCCTTATGTAATACCCGAGTTTTATGCCCAAGGATTGTGAATTTGATATTTATGGGTTATTTCCGGATTAATATTTGAATATTTTTCTTTTTCTTTTCTTGTTTGTGGGAGCTGTTTTGTTCCTTATTTTACGTACTTATGGATGTTTCATGAGTTATATGTGAGTGAGGTTTATGGTTATTAAAAGTAAACTTTTACAAATATTTGATATTTGCAACAATTTTTGGTGATTATGTTTAATAGTTTTCAAAATGTCTACATTTTTATATATACTATCCTTGAATACCGTTTTGCTATATCTTTTAGCTCGTCTTCTTGACCAGTGTTTAAATAGTTTACTTTCAGTAAGTAATTGATATCCTTTAATTGATTTTCATTTGTTATTAAGGCAGATTTTGGGGTTAAAAATTCGCTGTTTCTTGAAATCATTCAGTCCTAAATTTCAAAACAAGACTGTTAAAAGTCCTTCATGGAAAGGGAATGTATGGTCTAAAGAATACTACTATGCGAATGAGCCAAAGAAATGAGAAACATGAAGATTTTGAGGATAAGTAGAATATAGGGAAGTGCAGATCATTTGTATTGTGTGTTCAACCTTAGCTCATCGTCCTGGTCTCCTTCGTTGTCAGGCCTAGATTCCTTTTGAGTGGAATACACAGGTCTTTAGTCCCTTTCGATTTCATTGACCTCTTACAATCCCATATTCCCAATCCGGCTCTCTCTAGTCTCAGTTCATCCAAGGTCCCTATTCTCGTATTCTTTCTCATTTACGTCGTTCCTCTTCCTTCTTTAGTGTACGAGTAAGAGCTTTATGGTGTACTGCTCCTTGTCTGGTGATGTACGGTACTTCCAAATAAGGGGATCTCCAGAATATGTCCTGGGTCTCGTCCTGTGCTATTATTCAAGTGGAGAGAAATGATATTACTTCTTACATCATATATCGATTGTGTATGCCACGGATATTTTCTGGAAGGAAAATACTATGCCCCGAAACTTTGGCTTAGAATCTCCATTTTCTGTTCCAAGAAAAACACTACTCGTTGAGCGCAAAGTTGTCTCTTTTTCAGGATTTTTAAACACTTGTTTTGATGTATTTCACTCAGATTTGTAATTATCATTCCTCTCTCTCTCTCTCTCTCTCTCTCTCTCTCTCTCTCTCTCTCTCTCTCTCTCTCTCTCTCTCTCTCTCTCTCTCTGAATTATATGTACGTATATATCTTCCATGTTCACATATTGAAAGACGTGGTGCACTGTAACCAATATTAAAGGTTTGCAACGTCCCCTCGGTCCCTAGCTTCACCAACTATTTAAACTTTTGACGTTATCTCCATTCCCACTTTCTTTCTTCCGTCTTTCTGTCCGACGGCTCCAACTTTCTCTTTTCACTCTCTTAAGAGCTGAATGCTTGGAAGTGCCCCATTGCTTGGCTCTTTAGCTAAAATTTCATAAATATATCCATATTGAAAGACACGTACCGAGACAGTCAACCCAGCTTCATGTCCATATACCTTATAGAGCTTTTTAGTCGTTTTTCGTCTGTGGTACCGAAGGTAGTACTTGAACACTGAAACAGTATCTTATAAGATGAAATTTGTTTAAAGAGCTGTTGTAAAGAGCCGTCCATTATCAATAAGTGAATTCTTAACGTGGATAGAGTTGTCAATGATATTAACATAAAAAAATTATCTTGATTTGTATCCTATTTTCCTTCCTAAAACTCGTCCAAATGAAAATAATTCATCTCGTGAAACCTACAAGATAGCTAAGAAATTAACAGAACTTCCTTATTGTAGGAGAGATTTTTCATAGACATTTTGACCCATTATTTCGGGCCGAAGATCTTCCTTCAATCTGGCGAAGTGGTCAGCTTCTAGTTTATCTCCTCTCAAACTGAGATAATTTTCTAAATCTCTTATCAAGAATAAAATGGACTCTGAACAAAATAAGGTTAAAGATAAGGTTAAAACCTTATCTTTTGAAAACGGAAAAATGATAAGCTACGATGGACTCTCTGAACAAGATAAGGTAAAAGATAAGGGTAAAATCTTATCTTTTGAAAACGGAAAAATGATAAGCTACGATGTTGTCTCTATTCACAAAAGTTGACAAGATGTTACAATGGTATTTCTAAGTAGAAAGTTAGCTGCCTTTGAAAATATATTGCCTTTGCCATCCAATGTAACAATAAACCTTATAAGATTGTGTGCTAGTGAAAATGGCTTTACCTACAAAGGTAAATCTTATTAATAAATTTTTGGCTGTTCAATGGGATCCCCAGATTCCCCACCGTCCCCTGTTCTTTGTCATTTTTTTCATGGAATATTTCTAATCAGAATTACTTTGTAACATCATTGACGTAAACACCCCATGGTGAATTGGAATCTGATAACAAATTGTACGGCATTATGGTCGGATACTTTTTAAGGTCTAATTTGAATATACATTACTTTTCTTCTCATAGAGAAATTAAATTTTCAGTTTTAACGTCCCTCTTTCTATGCGCGTGCCGAGTATGTAGCCCATGTTTTATCTATGACGAGGTCATTTTCATTACGGCATGTTTTAAGAAATCGGGATACCCCGATTAGTTTATTGACGAGGCAGATCTCAAAGCTCGTAAATAATTTTGCGCCTTATCTGTTGAAAATGAAATTTATGGAAAACCCGTCGTTACTTTGCCAAATTGCGAAATTGATAATGGATTGGTCTATGACTAAAGAAAGATAAATGTTCATGCTGTTCACGGCTATCCATGTACATTTGGTAAGAGTCTGAGGAATTATAGTAATGCTGTGAGATGAAAACAAAAAAAATTTGTAGACGTCCATTGTGCAAATTCTAAAATGTTTATATAATGGAATCAGGAAATATCTGTTGCTCAGCGATTGAGGGTACTTAGTAGATATGCAATAAGAAGGGGAGACGTGAATAATGCTTTATCCATGCACATATCATCAAGAAACAACAGCGTTGACTGGCAAAGGAGTAAATTATTGCTAGAAACAAGTGATATACAGGGCAGTAACTAATTTTAACTTAAATAATGGTAACTACGAGTTTTGACTGTTTGTTGTCCTATTATGTAATTCAAGCAGCCTGAACAAGATTGTCAGATCATTGACTATTTAACAATTGTTGCTTTTAGAGCGGCAGTTTGGTAATGGCCTATGATGGCTATTAATTTTTTCCTTCGCTTAACATTATTAACTTACTTTCTTTTATTGTATTATTAATACTGTAATCACTTGAAGAGGCCAGTTGGTCTTGAAACTAGTGAATTTTAACGTTTTTAACATACCTTTCGACTTACTGCTAAAGGACAGTAAGTCGAAAGGCCTAGCACCAGTCCATTGTTTCTCTTTCCTTCGTGGCATTTGTCTTTATTTATATGTGCATCACGTTCCATATTTTCGTGATTTATCTATACATAGGCTATACATATATATTTATATAATGTATGTGTGTGTTTTTTAGTGTGTTTTAGGAGTTGTGGTTTTGCATGGGGACGTTATGAAAGCCTGGAGAAGAGTCACATTTAAACTGAAGTGAAATTGGGTAAAAGATTTGTTGTGCTCATAGAATCGGAACGTCTCTGACAATATTCATTAAATGCGTTAAAGAGAGGATTAATGTAGGAAAGCAAAATGCTCATTAAAAACGGGCTTCATTAAAGGAGTAAATAACACTTATAAAAAATTGGCTTCGTCAAACAAAAAGGTAAGAGGGTAAAAGAAATTTTCCGTTGTATTGAGGCTTCGCCTCTTGGCTGACTTTCAAGTTTCCCTATGAAATAATAAAGTACGGGAAGAGAGTTTCTACAAAGGCGGATCAGAGACGGAGACGTTCTCCTCGCCGAGGTTTTTATTTATTATTATTATTTTGTTTTTTTCTTCTGGAAAATTTGTAGTTGACGAAAGTTTGTTCCGGTTGTGATTGGTGTTTGTAGTGATGCTGGGATGGAGAACGAGAACTCCTGTAAGTACTTTCTTGAGAGTTGGGAAGTTATGCGGCTGCTGGAGAATTATTCCTTTGTCAGTTGGTAGGCCTTGTTTTCGCTGTTTAAAGTTCAGAGAAATATTTTAATACAATGTTATTTTTTGACGCGTACTGTTATAAGAAATATTCACTTTTTCATTTTCCAGAGTATTGTAGTATTGCGCACTTCACTTTATTTTGAAAAGAAACAAATCACAAAAATTTATAAATATATAGTTCTAATTTTTCAAGTGATCGTAGGTTAGGTAGGAAACCGAGATCATATATATTTTTTTGACAGAGCCAACGGAGAATTTTGTAAATTAGTGGGAACGCCTATATAATAGTTACGTGGATAATTGTAAAAGATCGTGATTGAAGGGGTAGAACTGCAGAGCTGAGAGCGTGAGGGTGAATGAATATCTTGCACTTTCATCTGTGTCTATCACCCTCATATTCAGTATCTACCATTTCCGTTTATCTGCACCATAATTGATAAGAGTTGTAGCCAGAAGAATGAATGAGTATTTTCGGAATGCAACTCTAAATCTACTTGTTTATGCATTGTAAAGAAAACTAATACAGTGGATATATAGTATTATGGTTCGGCTTATTTTAGTTAGATTTCCATCCAAACGTTTTATTAGAAATGCAATGCTGATTTATGTAAAAGATAATATTTCATTTGAATTAGTCGAATCAGGAATCCTTAGCCTCTTAGTTTTGAGATGGCTAGTTTTCTGGGCCAGTGAGAGGTATCACTTGGTTCACAATTAGAATTTGGAAAAAGTGAAGCATCTTTTGTGATTTCAGGGATTTTTTTTTCTTTATTGTATCAGGAAAATACTACCGTTATGGTTTGTTCGCAGTGCCCTACCAGCTGGATGTGGCGGCAGTTATGCCACGCTCACCATGTATTTCTTTTCACCATCTGAGGAATATTGTTTCTACAATGAATTTGAGTATCTCATGATCTTTCTCCTTTTAACAGAATTACCTAAAATTAATGCGGTTAAACTATCATCAGAAGTGTCTTTTTAGTGGTGTTTAGTAAGTTTGTTCTTTTCAGATGGTTCCGTGTGAATGCGCAGGCAATTTAAATAAGAATGATGATTAATACGTTAAGTGTATCTGTTACAGGGAATATTTGAAATCGGGATACGAAATCCCTAGGCTTAGGGCATATGTGAAATAACCAATTCGTTTAGGAACATTTGAACCCCGAGGGCTAGTACTAAACACGGTGAAACAGTGATTCATCTACACTGTTTCGCCGTGTTTAGTACTATATAGCCCTTGGGGAGTCAAATGTATTCCGCTGTGTTTAGTACTAACCCGTGGGGGATCAAATGTCCCTGAGTACATTTGATCCCCAAGGGGCTAGTACTAAACACGGGGAAACACATTTACTCCAAAAGACTAGTACCAAACACTGCGAAACAGTGTAGATGAATCACTGTTTCACCATGTTTAGGATTAGCTCTCTGGGTTCAAATATTCCTAAGCGAATTGGTTATTTCACATATGCCCTAGGACTAGGGATTCCGTGAGGATTTCATATATTCCCTGTAACATATCCATATTTACTCTGTGAGTAACATTAGCAGCCTAAGGGTAAAGAACTCCAAGTCACAAATGACCTTAAGGAATTACGCAGAACGGCGGCGGTACGTATCATTCTTAGGGCGGGGTCTAGTCGTCTCAACCCTGTCTTATTTTACTGTAATTTTTGGATGTAGGAATACGAAAGCAGAAATAACAGCAATAATAATGGTAATGATAATGAAAGGAGTCGATTTTAGAACAGCTAATAATGGGAAATTTAGTGGTGGTTTGATCGCAGTACAGCTTCGTCTGATTCGGTGGATTGAATTGCGCCAATAATTCAGATGTAACAATTTAAGTCCATACAAGAATGAGATACGAGTACAAGGGAATGGGAAGAGGATGCATATGTAAAACACGTAGCCATTGTTACACAATGACCGTTATGAGGGACCAAGATCATTAAAATTTTGCCTTTAAAAGAGAGCAGTTCTCTCTCTCTCTCATATATATATATATATATATATATATATATTATATATATATATGTGTGTGGTGTGTGTGTGTGTGCGTGTGTGTGTGTGTGTGTGTGTGTGTGTGTGTGTATATATATATATATATATATATATATATATATATATATATATATATATATCACACGCACACGCAGTCGCAAATACTGAACGTGACTTTCACATTAGCTTGACATGAATTTTCGATTAAGCTTTCATCAACACGAGGCTTTCATTGGGATGGAGACATTTTCATATTGTGACTCCCTTAAAAGTTTCCTTTTTTTTTTATGTTAGTGTTGAATGCTTTATGTTTGCACCCCTATCCTTTGTCTCTCTCCCATTAAATGAATGCATAGCATCTATGAATAATGAATTCGCCCTTCAATTTGCCTAAAATAACAAAGTTTTGTTTCCAACAGCGACCGTGATATTAATGAAATGGAGTCTTGGCTGCTGAGTGGACAGTGTATGGCTTAAGGTTGTTCGAGAGCAATTCTATGGGAGAGCAGGAAGGTGTAGAAAGAGCTTTGTTAGCAAGGGCGAGGGGGATAGACTCACCTCCGAAAAGGAGAGGGAAATATCAGGAACCTAATGAATGACTACTACTTTTCGTGCACTGCAGGGGAGTGTATGGAAAGTCAAGCCCTGCGGCGATTTGGCAAGAAAGTTAGAATTACGATGAGGGTTGGAGAAGAAAGAAGTTATTATGAAAATGCATTAAGCTTGACTTTTATGGTTAAAAATGAGAACCACAAAATAGAATGACTGGAAGCAAGGACCTCTAGGTTCTCTCAAATGAATTTATTTGGTTTTGGGGAAAATGGGAGGCGAGAGATACATAAACCCTCCATGAAAGGACTGGGTCTGCACGTACCGGTGCCCATTAGAATGTGATAGAGAGAGAGGCAAAGAAAGAAATCGAGCTAGGGTAATATAGTGCGATATTCAAGGCTGATCTATTTGATTGTTTCAGAATGTTAACCTTCCTACCACCTAACTCGACCCACGACCAGCGACGTATGCACGTCCAGATACAGACTAGAATTACTCAGAGAACAAAGAAACAAAATGATTTCATTGGCATCATTGTGGCTGAAGATACCAGTTACATTTTCATAGATGATAATTGTTTCCGTATCTTATGCTACAGAAACGTACATCAAGGTTGAAGGTAGTCATTATTGTTTAATTAATTGATTTTCTTGTCTTTTAAATAACAGTAAGGATCGGTGCCCTTCTTGTCAGAAGAGACTGGTGCATATAATGGATTTTGTTTAGAGCTTTATCCTTACCATCCTAAAAGAGGTATATAACTTATGATCTAAGCAATCTAATGTTTATTTTGTGGCCTTTTTTTCTACTATATTTCATGAACTATACTTTAATTTTTCCTGTTAAGTAGGTTCTATTTTGTGCTTGTTAGGAGAAATCTATGTGTATCAAGCCATTAGTTATATATAAGTTTTGAAATACATTTGGTGAGTTTGCCTTCTCTGTCACGTTAAGTTATAGGGTTAACATTATACATAAAGAAATATGTACTTATTTTATAATCGAGGCATAGACGTATATACTGAATATATAGAATGAATTTGTCCACATTCATCCTTCCGTTTAATGTTCACGTCGCAGAATACTGCGATCCATCCCTTGAATAGTTTAGACCAAGTTGATCTCTTTTGTTTTTGTCTTTGACTTCGTCCAATTGCAGTTTCAGTTTATGGCGACTGCAATCGGCCATAGAATTCCTTCAAGTCCTGAAACTTTATGGCGGTGTATGGGGTCAGTGGGTTTTTATTGTCCGCCATGTTGTGACTCTTGAATTGCTGCCATTTTATTGGTTTGGCAGATATGTCTCAAGTTGTAGGATTTATTTCTTGTTTTATTGCTGCCAAATCTGTCGATAATTTTCCTTAAAATGGCTTTTTTAGGGGGAAGGGGGGGGGGCAGTCATCACAGAAACATTTTAATGTAATAGTAGGATGAGAGGAAAATAGATGTGGTCACTATCATAAAAAAAAATATATATAAAGTTTTATTGGCGTCATTCGAAAAAAAAGTTAAGAATTACTATTAGGAAGTAATCCTCAAGATGAATCTTTTGACGATATTCCTTTTATACCATATTGGAGGCTTATATGTCACCATATAAAGCGATAAATCGAACCTGCTCGTGATTATCAATGAATTAAGTTTTGAATGATGTACCTGGTAGTTAGATGATAGTAATGGGTTGCAACTAAGTTGAAGATGGCTGTGGGTAAAAATCCTCATTGAAATATATATATATATATATATATATATATATATATATATATATATATATATATATATATATACTATATATATATATATATAATATATATATCATATATATATATATATATATAATATATATATTATATATATATATTATATATATATATATATATATATATATTATATATATATATATATAATATATATATATATATATATAATAGACACACATTATATATACATATATACATACATACATACATACATATATATCTATCTATATATATAATATATAATATATATATAGACACATTTATATATATAATATACATACATACATACACACACTACATACATACATACATATATATATATATATATATATATATATATATATATTTTATATATATATTGTGTGTGTGTTTGCATGCATGTGTATAAATCTTCACAGACGTGTCAGCAATATCTTGCATCATCAGAAATTGAGCGGTTGGAGGTTTTATATTTTTCCGGGGGCAGGTTATGTGAGTGGGTTTTGTAGTCGGTTCTCTCTCGTAGTGTTTTTGATACTCCATCCATATTATTAAACTTCTGCTGAATATGTTAAGAGGTACGAGTCACGTTCGGTGGTTTTCGTTCCATAAAAATCAAACCTTAATTGCAGAGTAAACTGAATACCTTTGTAAATAGATGAAGCCATTGTCAGCTCATATCGGAGCCAATAGAGAAGTTTAGATTGATACGGAAATTGTGATGATTTCGGTCCCTCCTCTTCTTTGGCGAAGGGTGGGTGGGTGGGTGGGAGGTGGTGGGGAGAGGAGGGTCGGCACTGGCGGTAATTGGTGTTGGATCAATCATCCAGGGCTTGTTATCAGTCCGAAAGAGAAATTTATCTATTTTATTTTTCCCTGTGGTCATTTACGGAATTGCAATAAATTAAATCATTTTTGTAATAGTTAATCGAAACTAATGAGGCTCAGGTCTCATTAGTTCCGATGAGGACATTTAAGGAGTGCAGGAAGGGATCATTAACCCTAATTAGCAGGAAACGTTTCGCATTGTTTTGCCTTAGTTTTGATGTAAACTTTCGTCGTTAGTCTCATGATTATGACTATAGAGCTTCCCTAGTGTCTTGGGATTATCATTATAATGATAAAATAAATGGATTCTATTTCCGTCATCATTATTGTACCTCTCAGTTGCATCGATGCCAACAATTCATTTTTTACCTTTATCAAATAAGCAGGAAAGGAACGTCATTGGTGCCCGTGGGAAAAGTCTTGCGGTATGGTCGTCTCTTGCGCGTTGCAGATGTCTCTACAGACACAAATATATATACATATATATATATATATATATATATATATACATATATATATATATATATATATATATATATATATATATATATACATATACACAGAAGTCGAATGAAATGTTAGCAGTCGAGCGCTATTGGGTCGGGGACTTGGTCAAGTTTGCTGGAAGTTTGGCCCTTAGTCGCCAACCCGGAAAAAAAAAAAAATCTCCGGTACGCAGCACATAGGTTCCAATCTCCTATTATGACCTTTGCTTTCTGAATTGATAATGTCCTGGATTCGGTTCCGCAGTGGGCCGGAAATTATATATATATATATATATATATATGTGTGTGTGTGTGTGTGTGTGTGTGTGTGTACATACATATATATATATATATATATATATATATATATATATCCATTCAGGAAATCGCAGACACCACATCAGAAGAATAATTTATTAGAGACGTTTCGCACATACAATGTGCATCTTCAGTCTGTTGAGATAAAAAACACATCATATTAGCATTCAATAATAGCAGATTCTCAATATAGTAAAAAAAAAGACTAAAAATTAACTTAAAATTGACATAAAAACGACTAAAAATTGACAAGTAAAACTAAAAAGTAAAAAGTACAAATAAAAAACAAATACCAAGGCGCAACCAACGTTAGTTGAGAAGGAAGGAGGTAGAATGACTAGACTTGGGCAAGAAGTTAAAACGTTGACTATGCCAGATAAAGCGGAGAAGATGAAACTCCACTATTCAACGAGGGAACAAGACGTTTAATATATAATGACTCTAGAGTGGTTATGTAATCAGAGTCTTTAACCGAGCCTAAAATAGAGAAGTGTTGTTTCTTCACCTCTATCTTGCAATTGATTGCGTGGTTTTTTATGTTTGAGTGTTCAGGCCTACTTAATTTTTGACCGGTCCTGAAACTAAAGCCCATGTGACTGCAGTATCTCATCTGCAGCAGCCTCCTAGTCGATCCAACGTAAATTCCGGACATCCCGGGTCCCACGTAAATTTGTATACCACGTTGGATCGCATGAACTGCTGCAGACGATCTTTGAAGCAGAAAAAAGAGCCTATTTTGCATGGGTTGTTAGATATAAGTTTTATATTTAGACAGGGAATTTCACTTTCTATGATTCTAGTTAGGTGTTTGTGAAATTTGCTATTGTATATATATGGTATGGAGGCATACATTAGTTTCTTTGGTACGCCTATCATTGGAATGGTGGTTTAAAATGCAAAGTTAAAAGTTTGTTAACAATATTAAAAAATACATTCTTAGGGTACGAGTTTCGTTGGAAGATATTAGATAAAAATTCAATTTCTTTATGAAAGATATCCCAGTTTGATGAGTATTTTATTGCTCTATGAACCAGATTGGAGATTGCATTAAGCTTAAAACTCTTTTGACAAGAACTATAAAAATTATTAGAAAGTCCCGTATATGTTTTCTTTCTAAAACTGAAGTGTTAAAAATTGACTGATCCCTAGTGTGTTATGCAAATATCAAGAAACGGTAATGAATTACCGTTTTCGAGTTCCACAGTAAAATTAAATTTTATCTAATATCTTCCAACGAAACTCGTACCCTAAGAATGTATTTTTTAATATTGTTAACAAACTTTTAACTTTGCATTTTAAACCACCCATTCCAATGTAGGCGTACCAAAGAAACTAATGTATGCCTCCATACCATATATATACAATAGCAAATTTTCACAACACCTAACTAGAATCATAGAAAGTGAAATTCCCTGTCTAAATATAAAACTTATATCTAACAACCCATGCAAAATAGGCTCTTTTTTCTGCTTCAAAAAAGATCGTCTGCAGCAGTTCATGCGATCCAACGTGGTATACAAATTTACGTGCCCTGGGATGTCCCGGAATTTACGTTGGATCGACTAGGAGGCTGCTGCAGATGAGATACTGCAGTCACATGGGCTTTAGTTCAGGACCGGTCAAAAATTAAGTAGGCCTGAACACTCAAACATAAAAAACCCACGCAATCAATTGCAAGATAGAGGTGAAGAAACAACACTTCTCTATTTTAGGCTCGGTAAAGACTCTGATTACATAAACCACTCTAGAGTCATTATATATTAAACGTCTTGTTCCCTCGTTGAATAGTGGAGTTTCATCTTCTCCGCTTTATCTGGCATAGTCAACGTTTTAACTTCTTGCCCAAGTCTAGTCATTCTACCTCCTTCCTTCTCAACTAACGGTTGTTGCGCCTTGGTATTTGTTTTTTATTTGTACTTTTTTACTTTTTAGTTTTACTTGTCAATTTTTAGTCCTTTATGTCAATTTTAGTTAATTTTAGTCTTTTTACTATATTGAGAATCCTGCTATTTATTGAATGCTAATATGTATGTGTTTTTTATCTCAACAGACTGAAGATGCACATTGTATGTGCGAAACGTCTCTAATAAATTATTCTTCTGATGTGGTTGTCTGCGATTTCCTGAATGGATGTATGTGATATACCTGCATATATATATATATATATATATATATATATATATATATATATATACACACACACACACACACACACACACACACACATATATATATATATATATATATATATATATGGGGATACAATCCACAATGAAGTAAATTCCTCTTGTAGTTTAAAATATATAGTTCTTGTATAGGATTAGAGCTTTCGACCATCAACTGTGGTCTTGTTCACTAAAGTGTGATATGTCACCTCAAGGAACTAACAAGTAAGAGCACAAACATTGAAAAAAACAACGGTTAGGTAACAGCTAGTTCATATTATGAATGATCAGGCGGTTGAGCCCTCGTTCTTTCCAGAATTCGTCTTGATCTTCGTGGGGGAATGTTTCTATTGTCAACTGCTTGTTCTATGGTGGTTGGGTGGTTGTTGAGAAATGACCTGAGTGGAGTAAACAGGAGAGGAAGCAGCATCGTTATTGGCACATATATTTCTAAAGTTTGAAATTTTCCTTTTCCTACATATCTCTTCACAAATAGCTGTATTTTCTGTAATGCCAGTATTCCTGCAAAGGTCTCGTTTAATGAAATTAACGCCCCTTCTACTACTCGTCTCAAAGTCCGGTCGTTACATGCAAAAACAAAACCTTGTTTACCTTTAAAATTTATTGCGTGGTTTTTCTCCCATGTTATGTGCGCATTTGCACTGTATGAACTTCCCCTTCTGCAAGCAGCAACGTGTTCTTCCCTTCTCTTATCAATGGAACGTCCGCTTTCTCCACTTCATTGTGGATTGTATCCCCATTTACTTAGAGGTACGACATAGTACCTGGCCTCTCTAATATATATATATATATATATATATATATATATACACACACATACACACACGTATAGCTACCAACAAGGGTAACTCGCATCCATTCCTAGACTGCAAACATCATTCATAATCGTTCACAAAGTCGTTTAGTGTTCAAGCCGTCTATCCCCTAACCATAGGTACGGTTTCGTGCGCTTGCGTTTTACACAACCGTTATCGTTTTTTGACAACCCGGACTTTTCCTCTGTGGCGTTTCGGCCACCATATTGCTTCAGCACTGTTTTATTCTTCACCTTCTGGGTCCCCAAATGGCAGTTTCAGCACTGTCACATCCAACTGTGTCTATATGACAAGAGCATCTTTATGCCCAGTTAATCACACTTTACTCTTTAGTGACGCCCAAGAAATTTTCATGCGTTTTCCTTCTGTTTACATTCTGGATCTAACTTGATCTAACCAGTTTTTGCTACATCATTATAATTGTTCAACTTTTTCCGAACGGTGAATATTTCTTTATCTCTGAAATTATCCATAATCCTTTAGTTTTATGTAGTAAATGCCACTTGTTGTGGAACAATGAAGATCATTTTGTATCTTTTCGGTTAATGTTTATTTGAAAGGTTTACAAAATTGATGATCTTAACGTAAAAGGCATATAGTATTATTATTATTATTATTTATTATTATTATTAATGGCCTGTGCCCTTTGTGTGATCAGACTTGAGGGTTTTAATTGTGTAACGAATTTTTTTACATTTATCACGAGCATTTAACAAAGAAAATTACACTAGATAAAACGCTTCAGTAGTCAGTTATTTGGCAGCCCAAGAATACTCAAAGAAGATAGTTCGATGCATCTAGAAAGACATGGGAAGATTATATCTTATTTTTTTTTGTATTGCTGAGTAAGGCAAAGCTCTTTTGTGGCCTTAATACGGGTAAAGTGTAAGGAAGTATGTGTAGTTTTTTTTTTTTTGCTGATGCTATATATTAAATACTTTGTAATTTAAACTTTACTGATCCTTTTAGAAAATGTCCTAGGAGTAAAATAGGTATTTTTTATGTTTATTTGTTTCTTACATGATCATCCATTTATCTGTTTTGTCATATACTTTCATTCTCAAGTTTGATCAATCGAAAATTTCAAATCTTCCCGAGTAGAAGTTTTATTCTGCAGTTTTAATGCCCATGTCAGGACAGCTCCATTTATTAGCTTCGCTTATAATGTTTCCTCTGGATTTGTTTGTCTAATAACTTTTTCCCAAATTTTTATGCAAAAATTGAAACATTTTTGTTTTCAATTTTTTTTTTTTTTTATTGAAAAATGTTTTTATTCCAGTTCGGGGTGGCTTCGGTAAACAATATAAAACATCTCGGTTTTGAACCTTCATCAGATTTTATGGGATTGGTGGAGTTTTATGGCTCGGATATTGTCAGTGCTAAATTGTTGTCATTTTATTGGGTCTTTCAGATAAGAGTTTTGTGATTTAGCTGTTGTATTATTTATCTCCGAAATGCCCATCATTTTATGAAGTGTGATTTGTGCATGCATATGCATGCAATCTCTCTCTCTCTCTCTCTCTCTCTCTCTCTCTCTCTCTCTCTCTCTCTCTCTCTCTCTCTCTCAGACCTGTAAAAACTAATGCTAAATTGGTTGACAGATTGTTGTTCGTACAGAACATTCTATGTCCTTTAAATATGTCTTGTGTAACAGTCTTACTAAAGACATTCTCAAAACTTGTTCGCACCAAATAGAACTCTCTTTTTCTTCTGTCTTCTCAAAAGAAAACATCCTGTAACTACCACACCTAGTGCAGGTCATGCAAGCATATCTGACTGATGATGCATTCTACTACCCATCAATATTTCCAGATGTAAGAAATTTATTTAAGTAGCTACTGTATCATTTTAGCTCTAATCCTTAGATCAAAATTAACTTTTATTTCTTTAGGTGCGTTTTCTGTACCTTATTAATAAAGTATATAATCAAGGTCAGATAACTGCTCTAATTTCATATTGCCAATAGAATGCATTTGTAGGAATATTTTATATGTGCTGACTAAACTAAAAATATTGGGATGAAGGTGAAACATTTTCAGTTTTCTGTAAAAGAAAACTATTGAGAGGGCTATTTGTCTATCTGTCCGCACTTTTCTGTCCTCCCACAGATCTTATAAACTACTGAGGCTAGAGGGCTGCAAATTGGTATGTTGGTCATGCACGCTCCAATCTTCAAAAATACCTACTTGCAGCCCTCTAGCGTTAGTAGTTTTTATTTTATCAAGGTTAAAGTTAGCCATGATCGTGCATCTGGCACTGCCATAGGTGCAAGAACACAGACCACCACCGGGCAGTGGCTGAAATTTCATGGGCCGCGGATGAGAGTTTCATGACCTGTGGTTGAGAGTTTCACACAGCATTATACACTGTACAGAAAACTCGATTGTGCCGAGAAAACTTCGGCGCATTTTTTACTTGCTTTGTACTAGGATCATATCCTTCTTTCCTTAGAATCAAGCGGAGGACTTGAAACCTGAAACCCAGGGCATTTGATGGAATGATTATTAGTCTAGAGTCCAGCTAGACTTAAGAAAGCTCATGAATGTTTGAATGTTGGATCGTTTAATTTGATAGCCATGAGAAGAGAACAAGTTTTGAATGTTTAGTGTACTTTTTATTGTCGTCACTTCACATTGACAAAACTTTCCAGCGAAGAAGGCAAATTTTGAACATGAAAATGTTGAAGATATTGTTCATGATGTCATTGGATTTGAGGCTTATTTAGAATCATGACATTTACGGCTTTTAAAGAAAAGCATCATGTCAAATACTTCTATAAAACCCAGTCCAGTAATGATGACATTTTAGTGGTAAATACTCTTTGCTTATTAGCATAGAAACTTACCCCTTTATTAAATATCAGCCTGTGGCGCGTAATTTTTATAGCCAATTCAGGCATTGTGGCAGACGGATAACTGTTATTGATACTTAATTAGTGAAGAGCAGTGGATTTAATGAAGGTCCTTTTATCCTTTGTTCTCTTTTGTTTGAGTCACGTATTTGATATGAGTTTGCCCCTTTTTAAGATTTTGATTCATTGGGGCCTTTCCACGACAGACCGGACATTTTTTTCTATTTACCACAAATGAAAAGGGAATGGAAATGACTTTCTAGGTGGGGGTGGGGTGTGTGGGGGGATATTCCCCCATTATCGTTTAGTTTTTTATGTGTGATTACCTAATGGAACCAATTATTTCCAGCTTACAAATGAACTATGCACCGGTGAATTTGAATCCTCTTTTAACATCAAAGGATATAAAGTGGACTATGAAAATACTTGAAGCACCTTAATATCTCTTCATCTTTATCTTACTTTCTTCTTCTCTAGCCTACCTTTCAGATGCGTTTCATTTATAGACTCAGTATGCCAAATATAGCTTCCCTCGTCAGTCAGTCAATTAACGCTTAGGTCTGTTTAAATAGGAAAATTTAATTTTAGAGTTGAGAATTTGATCAACTATATTTAATTAAAACTCATTTTATTTTTAGTGTCGACTTGTATTCAACTGTCAGAAACAAGTGAATTTTCCTGTCACCCGACTTGGTTGAATGAATATCCACAGGGACTGTTAAAAAAAAACCAGTTTAATACATCTAAATACACTTTATTTCTGACGGAAGTACGAAAGTAGCACGGAGTTGGTGATGATGACCATTTAAGTATCAAAATAGAAACTCGTTAAATATTGAAACATAGATTATTGTTATACTAATCTTTTCCTGTAAAAAAAAGGAATAAAAATATGGGGAACGACAAATGTAACATGGCACAAAATGATTGTAAATGAGTCTCAGTCTCAAATTCATCATTATTTAAATCTTATCATGATAAAAGCGTGATCTGTTCTCAGTTCATTCATGTATTACGTAGCATTGGCTTTTTCCTTGGCTGCAGTAAATACGTGGTGGATCTATTTACTAACTCGGGTAACAATTTCCTCCAGTGAATGACTTTCTAGAAAAAGAAATATTTATTCGCAAGTATTCAGTACACTGTTTTTACATCTTTTTATGAAATCTCACTTTGTAAATTTCTCACAGTTATTGTATACAATCATAAAGTGTGCTTTAATTCAGAGGATCCACGATTTCATTATGTCAAAAGTAATAGAAATATATGATCAAATTCTTATCACAGAAAAATGTTACAAGAATTTCTATATGTTCATAAGTGTTAAGTTTATTACCAGATATATAAAAAAAAATTAAAGCTGTGTGAATACAAACCCACTGAGTATTGAGTTATGATTAATTTCCATAGAATAAAATTTCACATAGAATTGTAGAATTTCAGGACCTCACAATTATACAAAAATCTGTTTAGAAAAATAGATAAATTATTTTTTATCAAATTCATATTCTGGATGCCATTTAAATAAAGCTGTGAAGAGATTATGGCATAAAAAGCAACAGGAACGTAAGCGGCAACGAACAGAAATGAGGACGCTGAGGTGGATTTTGAGGACTGCGCTGCGTGCGAGGCTAGAGACTGAAGAAATCAGGATAAGCGCCAGTGGGCTAAAGATTACTTATATATGTTAAGAAAGTAGAAGTAGAGATGGTATGGGCATGGGCATGTGATCAGGATGAGCGATGGGGAGGGAGTGACGAGAGCTTGGGTGGAACCTTTTAGGGGTAGAAGATCAGGAGGGAGGAAAAAGGTTACCTTCAGTGGGGAAGTGAAGGAGCATTTGGAGAAAAAGGGTTGCATGGAGGAAGATGGTTTCGGTAAGACTAGCTGGTGAAAGCAGAGCAAAGATCCGACCCAACAGCATGGGGAAAGCGGTGGGGATGAAGAAGAGATTACAGTTAAGGGAGAGAGAGGTCTGATGATCCGATGCCTTCATGGTGGTGCACACTACCTGGCTGTGTTCGTATGTTGGCATTACTCGTTTATAATACTGGTCATTGATAGTTTGAATAGATGCAGAATAGGCGTTTAAATACAAGATTTGAATTATAAATGTACATAATATGCCATTATTTATGACAACTTTTCAGTACTATATAACGCGCGATAGGAATACAATGTACAACTGGCAATGCAAGTATAGTTCTGGCTGCCACGATTACTGAGACTCGACGAGTTTCGAGTGACTGGACTTTGGATTTAATTTGTAATTAAACTTTAAGCCTACTCATCAGTTAGGTACTTTGATTTCGTCTCCCGTCTAAGGAGAAACCCTACCTAGTCTTCTTATCTTTGCATATATATATATATATATATATATATATATATATATATATATATATATATATATATCACTTAAAGTCCGCGTAGAAAGTTGGTTGAAAAACTGGGGACTTTGAATAAGTACTCGTGTGAATATGAAAATGTACAATAAACTACGAAAGTACTTTTCTACCTTTCTACCGTGGATTTAAGGATATATTCACAAATATGTGTTCCTTCGTTCTACATTGTATATATATATATATATATATATATATATATATATATATATATATATATATATATATAGATATATATATATATATATATATATAGATATGATATAGATATAGATATAGATATATAGATGATATATTGAATATATATATATATCTATATATATACACACATATGTATATATGTGTGTATATACATATACATATATACATGTGTTTGATAAAGGTAGTGAGAGGGATAGGGAGAAATATTTTATCTTTTAAACCACAAAACCAGGAAACTGGGATGGGGAAAAGTAGTTTGTTCTCTGTAATTACCTGAGATGAATTTGGTCACGCACTCGGGGCAGTTCAGCTGAACATAAATTAACGAGGCTATTCTAGTGCCCCGTGAATAGGACATTAGGGAAATTCATAATCACGAAATGAGGAAGCTCTCTCTCTCTCTCTCTCTCTCTCTCTCTCTCTCTCTCTCTTTTATTTCTCTCTCTCTCTCTCTCTCTCTCTCTCTCTCTCTCTCATTTGTATCAGTTTTTCTTTATTCCCATTCGTAAGTTTACGAATGGGAATACCCATAACCCACGGTTGATGAACCGTGGGTTATGGGTATGAAATCTGACCTAGGTAGAAAATTCTTTGTATTCACCCATAAATGTGTTTTGTTTTTATTTGTCAAGAGAATTTTCTTTCCATGCATTTATGTGAATGAATGAAATGTTGACATAAAAATTAAGAAACCTGATATTCCAAAAGCGTCCTGTTACTCCCGCAGTTGCTCCTTTCTCTTTAGTAGATTTTGAAAATAGTCATTTGCTTGTGAGTTAGCCAGGCTTTTTTTTTGTTATAGCGAAATGATAATTTAAGGATTGTCTTTACTTACCAGGCTAGCATGATTATGTCTGTTTGGAGTCGAATTCACCCTTTTTGAGAGGTAATCGTTTTTTTTTTTTTTTTTTTTTTTTTTTTTTTTTTTTTTTTGCATTGCTGACTAAAATATTTTAAGAGGGAAGTATAGCCTGTTAGAAGTGACAATTTGAAATTAGATTATGATATAAGCATTTAGATATTTTTGTACGAAACTTACACTTGCACATCTTAGAAATTACATTAGAAAAGTGGCCTTAGAATCGTATTTTCTTATAATGTTAACATTCGTAGTTAGGGAGTAACTCTTAAAAATTGTCTAGAAAATAAGAGGAAAATATGAATGACTGGAATTGATAAGGGGAAATAGGATAAAACCATTGGACGATGGTTAATACACCACAGAGGAGTAGCTGTGGAACGACCGTACACAATGACAAACTTCTTCGCCTCGATGAGGGGATCCGTGAGACCTGAACGCACAACCGAAGGATTGACTAATTCAGTTAGGACCGACCTGCCTAAGGAACAATTAAATTTCCCGAACCTGAATCGAGTTGCCACTACAGATGGAAAATCTTTCCTTCGGCTCGAAATGAATCGAAGGTGAGGAAATTACAGAGGCAGAGAACCAGTTTGAATTCACCCAGATACAGTGATCTGAAAAGGCGGTAACGCTGCTGTGTTGGAAACCATTCGTGCCATAAATATAAAGGAAAATGAATCGCGTCCTTGATGATCCACAAAGATTCCACATCAAAGATTAAATAAATAAGGCGTGATCCAACCTCCAACTTACTCGGAACTTTTGCAAGATTTTCCACTGACGCATCAGTGGCAAACATTATGTTGCTAACTTAACGTAAAGTGGTCTTCGTGATTAATACTCATACTAATTATACTAACAACAAGGATCAGATAAAAAGGACAAATTAAACACGTTCATATATTCTCAGTTATAAGCGGAAACTCAAAATAACTGAACTGAAATATAGCCTCTAAATTCAGTACATCAAATAAATTAATGCCTGCTAAAATTCTACGGATAGGTAACCCATTCTTTCACCAACGGAAATGAAAAAATTACGATATATTTTATTATAGATAATGTCTCTGTACGGTTTAATATACACATTATTCGTTTTATACATTGTCATTCTAATAAGTAAATCATAAATATCTTATCCTAAAATTCCTGTATTTTTAACTCAACGAGAAACACCTTTTTTAGACCTTTCCTACCATCCCCCCCCCAACAACAACAACAACAAAGTTGTTTGTAGGCTTACTCCCCGAGTAGGCGAAAAAAAATGATATCTTGGCGGATGTAGGGGATATGGCCCAAGGCAACAGCCGGGAACCCTTGTGGCCTCTTATTTCATTGAAGTATTCAATGCTGAATTGATGGACTCACTGAGGATGTCAACCCCACAAGGTAACGTTGCATCGATGATTGTGGGTTAACTGAAAAGAGTTCGTGGAGAAGAATCTGTGAACATAGTTTTAAATTAGTATGCAGATCAGATGATTAACTCTGAAATGTTCATGTTCAAGGAAATGCTGTTAGCGAGCCTAACTAAAGTGGATCTTTTTCCACTTCCAAAGTGTAGATCTGATCTTATACCAGATAGATTGTCTAGCAATGGAATCATATTTCATACGTGTTATTTATTTACATGGTTATGAGTACTGTAAAAGAAAGACCTTCCATAGAAACTTAGAACTGCTATTTATATAAAGTATATTTGCGATATATTCATTGCCATCAGAAATAAACTTTTTAGAATGTATTTGTTTCTCGTGAGAATTCTTCGATATATTTCACAACAAGGATGAGCATCGAAAATATTTTCCTTTATGTCGTTTTACATGAAAAAGCTGTTTTATTCAGTATACTGCACACCCATGAATATTGGAGGATGCCTGAAAACTCCATGGGATAGCGATGTGACCTATATGTATGTATATATATATATATATATATATATAGTATATATATATATATATATATATATATCTATATATATATATATATATATATATATATAATATATACATATACACACATATATATATATATATATATGTATATATATATATATATATATATATATATATATACTATATATACATATACACACACATATATATATATATATATATGTATATATATATATATATATATATATATATAGTATATGTATATATATATAGCTTAATAACAAATAATATTGCCAAGACCAGGAAGAACATTCTTTATTTAACGAGCTTTCGAGGTATAAAACCTCATCATCAAGATTTAAAATTGACAAGGAAGAGAAATCACTAAAATTACAATAAAATTAATTGTCTTACTAGAATCTTCAGTGAAAACATACAAACTAAAAGATTAAACACGAAATGTCCAATTCTGAGAAACTGCGACATTTATGGTAGTAAAACCGTTACTTCACTTTTTTGCAAAATTTCTGTAACTGCAAACGGCACTTTTAAAGATTTTAATCAAAGAAAGTAGGGTGACAATGTTAAATAAAGACAGAATCAATATTTTACGCAACCTTAAAAACGTTAATCATAGTTATTAAAAAGCCAGATGAAGGTGTGGGTGTTGTATTGATGAATAGGTCCGATTATTTAGATAAAATGAATGAAATACTCCCTCACAATACAAAATTTAGAATTTATATGTAGATATTGCAAGTCACGTTTTGAAATTAGAAGACAAATTAAATGGGATGTTAAGAAGTCTGAGAGATAAGTTTGGGGAAGTTACATATAGTACTTTATTTGCTTCAGGGTCAAAGCCTGGTTATATGTATGGTCTGCCTAAGGTTCATAAAATAGGAAACCCAATGAGACTCATTATATCCTCAATTGGTATTTTTTAGCTATCATCTGTCAAAGTTTTTAGTTCCAGTTTTAAAACCTCTAACTTTTAGTGAGTTTAACATCTCAAATTCTTTCAATTTTGTAAAAGAATTGTATCCTTTCAATTTTAACATAGATGATGTAATGGCTAGTATTGCTGTAACCTCTCTTTTCACGAATATCCCATTACAAGCAACAACTGACATTATTCTCAATAATATTTGTGAAAACCACATATCAACATTTGGACTTAATGAAACAGACTTGTGAAAATTATTACATTTGGCTACTGCTGATGGAATGTTCTCTTTCGATGGCAAATTATATAATCAAATAGATGGAGTTGCTATGGGAAATTTCCTTGGACTTGTATATGCAGATTGCTTCATTGGTTATTGTGAAAAGACTTGGATGTCTGAATGCCTTAGTGCTTTCAAACCCTTGTATTATCGCAGGTACGTGGACGACACTTTCCTTGTGTTTAAGGAAAGTTCACACGTGGATTTATTTTTTTAATATTTTAATTCTCTTCACCCTGATATTTCTTTTACTTGCGAGGCAGAACAGGATAATAAGTTGTCATTTTCAGATGTTCAGGTATACAGAAATAGAGGCAAATTTGAGACCTCTGTTTATAGGAAAAGTACTTTTAGTGGCTTGGGTTTGAATTACCTCAGTTTATCACCAAAGTTGCATAAACTTAATTCAGCACATACCATGATAAATAGTGCTTACTGTGTTTGTTGTGATCTAAATTTATTCCATCAAGACATGGTCTTCCTCCTGAATTATTTTTCTGAAAATACTTATCCCATATTTGTATTTTACAAAGTTCTGAAAAATTTTCTAGACGAGAAATTTTGTCGCCTTTCCTTTATCATAGTAGCTACATGGTCCGGAAAAAGTTACAAGAAATATTTTAAGCATAGTTTTCCTCAAGTTAGTGTCAGGTTTGTTTTTAATAACTCTTTTACTATACAATCATTATTGAGAGAGAAGCCTACTCTTCCTGTGAACCTAATTCGTATGTCGTTTACTTGTTTACCAGTTCGCAGTGTGTTCTGCGATACGTGGGATCCAGTTCCCGCTGGCTCAGACACAGAATTTTGGAACACAGGTTTTTTTGTTAGAACTAGGTTTCTAAACCACCTTTTGCTGCCATAAGGGAACACAGTTTAGTACAGGACCATCCTTTCACTGACCTGGATTTTAGAGTACTCGTTTTGCTTAAGTAGACTGGACCTTTTAATTTCAGAGTCGTTGTTTATTAAAAGAGGATGAAACCGGAATTAAATAACAACCCGTCCAGTATTCAACTAGCTATCGTGTAATTTCATAATAGGCACGCAAGTTGGTCGTTAGCCATTTTACTTTGAGTGTGGTAGCTTGTTTACCTTTAACCTTATTTTTACGTTCATTTTAATGCGTTTTGCGTTTGTTTTAGTTTTTTCGTAATTTTGTGTTTAATGCTTTAGTTTTTGCGCTGGTCGTTTTATTTTGTTTTTACTGAAGATTTTAGTAAGACAATTCATTTTATTGTAATTTTTGTGATTTCTCATACTTGTCAATTTTTAATCCTGATGATGAGGTTTTACACCTCGAAAGCTCGATAAATAAAGAATGTTCTTCCTGGTCTTGGCAATATTATTTGTCATTAAGCTAAGATTTCCAAGCAGCTGCCCAATTACTGCATAAGAAAAAAGACAGTGGCTGTATGAATGCCATTTTGCTGTAATGTAGCAGCTTTATGTGAAAGTAAAATTAAAAAAAAAAAAACAGAAAGAAACACCATATATCTTGGTTGACACTACTTCAGGCCAAATTATTGGTCAGTGTGGAAAGGGCGTCAACGAGAGTATTTACATACAGTAGACAGATGAAGAATACCGGCTTAGGCAGGTTCATGTTTACGTGTGAATGTATACACACACACACACACATATTACATATATATATATATGTGTGTGTGTGTGTGTGTGTGTGTGTGTGTGTGTATACATTTACATTTGGACCGCTTGTCCAAAAACGTAAGGGGAAAAGAGGAAAAAAAATGGAGCGCTTATGACTTATCTTGTACATCCCTTACCTTAAGGGATGTACAAGGTCGCCATGGAAACTCAGCTGATTAATCTAAATTACATTTATTTACAAGAAACATTGAATGGCCTGAGATAAAGGCAAGGCATATAGGCCACGTGGGAAGAGCGCCGTGTACTGTCTGGAACACTCTTATCATTCACACTATGATAAAATGGCCGAATTCAACATCTACTGCAAAGCTGGTTTCCAGATTTATAATTTCTAGCGGTAAGAAAACGCTTGCAAGGAGACGGAGCACGTAATCAGCAGGGGCAATCTGGAAATGAATTCCCAAATTACACACAACATAAAATAAAGACTTCTTGCACAATGTTACAGCTAATGCACTATGGAGGGAGGTTATCTTTAATCACACACAAGAGGAGGAACGTTAGTGCTTAAATGAAATGCTTAATGAAGATCTTAATCTTGGTCAGGTCACAGGAGTGGCACATGACACAAGTGTGGACAAAGGATGTATATGGAAGGGGTGAGAAACTGGAAATTTGAAAATAAAAATAGCAAGATTCGTCTTGGAGAAATAGGGCTGGTTGGAATTTGCACTTTCAAGACATACCTTAGTCCTTAGTGGCTTGCGCATGTAGCGTGATGTCTGATGAGGGCTCCAACCAGCAATGACGAACAATAGGGCTGACAACAAGTCAGAAGCGAACACGTCTATTCGCTATAGTATTTGGAGTTGACTGAGCACGAATCATGGCATTTGCTGGGGGGCCTAGGTACAAGCAAGGCCTGCGGCATTGTCTGGAAGAATTAAGGGAAAAGAGGTCTCAAAGCTAGGACTACCTAAAGCTTACCAAGCAGCCCATATAACCCCTACAACCTGCCCTTCCAACCTACACTAGGTCTCTAGTCGTTAACGGATTATTTCCCCCCACCTTTAAGGCAGAACAGACATGCCGATCCCCCAATTCGTTAAAGGTGGGGTTAAATATGGCTGCTCTTCTAGCAAATAAGTAAAACTGAATTATCAAGGCGGCGATGCGATATAAAAATGTAACAATATATATATATATATATATATATATATATATATATATATATATATATGCATATGTGTGTGTGTGTGTGTGTTGTGTGTATAAATTAGCCAGTTTTTAAGTCAAAGAAAAATATTTTGAAAACTATATACAAAACTAGGTATGTGCAAAACACGCTCAAAGCTTAAAATAACAGAAAATCCTTTGAAGCATATGAATCTATTGAAAGGAAAATAACTGTATTTTGCAGATATGAATTATAGAGAACACATCCAACTTGCAAAGATACCAAAGACACAGATGAATGTCGTTGAATTTCTGCAGGATGAAAGAAACAGAATTTTCCCTTTTCAGAGGCAGAGGCAGAGTTGCAATTAGGAAATGGAATTATTGCGGTCTGCATTTCAAGCCTTTGGCTTTTGCGACCTCTCTAATTTTGGGGCAAGACAAGGTACCCTTCATTTTCCACCCTTCCACTTTGTGCATAAAGGGTCCAGAGCCTGCAGTGCAGTTCAGCCTGAATAGAAAAGAAAAAATAGAATTGCTCTCTCTCTCTCTCTCTCTCTCTCTCTCTCTCTCTCTCTCTCTCTCTCTCTCTCTTTCGGACTTTTACATAGATATATTCGAGCAAGATTAACATAAAAACATACTTAGGTTACTTTAGAAAGGTAGGAAAATTTTGATGTAGTTGCAAAGCCTCTTTCCAATTTGTCATTGTCGTGAAGAGGTAGAGATTGTCATCTTGAACCTAATGCTTAGACTTCATTATATACACTTGTTTCCAGTAAAGAGGTTTTGGGTTACAATTGTCATTCTTTTGGAGCAATACCGAATTTATTTTCTTTCAGAAGGTAACGTCAGTTTTCTAAATCATGCGTCCACAATTGTTCGGTGGGTATTGGTTTGATTTTATATGCATGTAGCTAATGATGTATTTGGGACTTAAATCTTCATGCATCATGTTGTATGAACTAGTTAATTTTACTCTTGGTTTAGATTATATGAAGATCAGAAGACTCTGCAAATGAAAAAAAAAAAAAACCCCTTTTTTAGTTTTCTGTAAAAGAAAACTATTGGGATGGCTTGATGTGTCCGTCCACCCTCATATCGTAAAAACTATTGAGGCTAAAGTGCAGCAAAATGGTATGTTGATCATCCACCTTCCTGTCATTAAACATACCGAATTGCTGACCTCTAGCCTCAGTAGTTTTTATTTTATTTAAGCTTAAGGTTAGCAATGGCTCATGCGTCTGCCATCGCTAGAAGTGCCAGCCTCCGGCCCATCTTCACTTGACCGCATCTGGGGAGTAACTGAGCGCTGCCTGGTCGTGGCTAAGAGTGTCATACTGCAGCACATCGATTGTTTCATACACCATTATATGCTGCACAGAAAACTCGATTGCGCCGAAGAAACTCGGCACATTGTTTAGTTGATTTATTTTTTGCTTTCCGTAAGCTAAGCGAATTCGGTTTAATCAGGATAAGGCCAGTTTATTTTTATCGTAAGTTATTCAACCTCATTAGGTGATTGAACCAATTAATGACCAATTATTTAGAGAATAGAATAAATCTTATAAACTTTCCATAAGTAATTCAGTCCTTTTATTTTTTGAAATAACCTTTACAGTCTTCAGACGTATATTGCTTTGGATAGTTAATGAAAAATGCTTGGTCATTTTAGAGTCTGGTTAGTTTAGAATAGAAGTTTTTCTGTGTTAATGCCCGTGTTTTGGTTGAGACGCATTTGAGGTGTGAATAGCCAGAATAAGTTATAACTAAAGAAAATTAATACGAGGTTACAAATGTAAGTCTAACAGCGCACGTGACAGCTAGTTAAGGATTCCGTTCCAGGAAATATTCCTTAATATGGGTTAGAATTTGCTCTAGGTAGAAATAAGTCTTTTCAGAATTTTTTGCCAAATCCTGTAAATTTATTCATCTTGAGTGAAGCGGACATAATATATTCATACATGTATTGTGATACATGTACTTGAAATAAAGTTTGATATTTTTATGTGCAAAGAATGACGTCACCGAATTAGCTGCAGTTCCTGTGGACAGAGATTTTAAATAAAACACAACGTAGAAGTTTGTATTATTATCTATACTATTGTTTAATGTGCCAATGAACATGTATAGTGGCGCTCTGAGTGAGAAATTCATTTCAAAAATTTATTATGTAAAAATATCTTTCTTGCATGAAGATGTTAGATGAAAGATTTATTAGGCAAGATTTATTAATATCTTGGGATATATATATATATATATATATATATATATATATATATAATATATATATATATATGTGTGTGTGTGTGTGTGTGTGTGTGTGTGTGTTGTGTGTGTGTGTGTGTGTATAAATATAGTAACATTACTACGTGATTCGTTTACCACACGTGAAAAAATCCGGGACAGGGTGTGGGTCCTGACAGCGATTAACTCCAACTCCACCCATTGTGCAACAGCTCGGAAGCAGAACAAACCAGACTTGCGGCCAGGTTGTCAGCAGATCTGGCAGGAACTCGGTCCTTGTAAAAAAGAGGTTGATGTAGTTGCATTCCCTCCGACGATGAGGGCAGCAGTCCCCGTAAAGCTTAAGGATTTTCAGTGTATCTTTCGTAATACCTCAAGAATTACACTGAAGAAATGGTCTCATTTTATTTTCGCAATTCTTCAAGAATTACACCGAAGAAATGGTCTCATTTTATCAAGAGAACGATATATGATAAGAAAACATGAGCTGAATTTCGAGTTATTTCCTGGCGTGGGTGCCAGATAAATTCAGTTGTTGTTAATCGTTGCTAATTGGAAAACTAATGGTTCCAAAATTAAAACTTTTACGAGAAATTTGTCAGTTCCTATTGTTTAGTTTTTGTCTGTCAGTCTGGGTACAGGAGCCTTTTTCAGATATATTAAAATGGTCATTTACCGATCTTTTTACTGAATGTTTTCGCAGTAGGATAAGTTTAACATACATAAGTTATTGACCTTCTTTTATCAACATAATATTCATCGCACTATATTCTTTAAAGCTTTGTGTTCAACTCAAAAGATGAATAAAAGGCTTTGTGGATCATTGATGATTCCGATTTTAATTCCAAATTAACTTAATTTCCACTCTGTTGTTAGGTCACCGGCTTCTACATTTGCTACCTTGAGATATTACTCAAGATCTTGCTCATTAGAGCCTCTTTACTGTATATGCCTTCCACGGATGCTGTGTGGAAATCACGATGTCGAGATTCAGCAGGTGTGACTGGGAGTCCATGCGATTCACCTCCAAAATTTGAGTTTTTCTGACCTTTTTTTTGTTTTGTTTTGTTTTACTTTATTTAAGATTGTAAAGGTTTGATTAATTGGGAAAAAGGTGGTGGGGGGCGGGGAGAAGGTTAGGATGTAAAAGTGAGAAAATGAAGGAAGACTGGAGAGGTTTACAGAGAGGGGCAGACCCTCTTGCTACGTCTTTTTTTTAGAATAGAATGGATGGTATGACAGGTTGGGAAAGGAGGTATGGTTGGGTATAATGACATTATGTTGATGACCTTTCCTTCACTGGCTGTCTTATATAACCTGTTTTTGTTTTTGATTTAATGAGTGGCGTTTTTCATCACTGAAGGGGATTTCCTTAGAATTCTCTTTTCTTGGTGCTGGCTTCTGTGTCCGAGATGGTTCCTTCCTGTTACAAAGTGGAACAAATTGTCACTAGGATATGACTAAATTTGTTCTCTCTCTCTCTCTCTCTCTCTCTCCTCGTTCGAGGGTTCCTCCTCTGTCCTCCTCTCTCCTCTCCTCTCTCTCTCTCTTTATATATGCAACGTTTATCTGTGCTCTATAGCTATTCGACCAAAAGGGAAGGTGAATGTCCTGGGAATTAGTGGAAGAAGAAAACTTCGGAAGCCATTCCCTGCCAGATATCCCAATCCCCGTTTGGAAAATTTTTCTTCTTTATGGCTTTGATTTCCTAAATCAAAGTCCATCTCTCGTTATTCGGACGGAAACTCGAAATGCCATCCAAGAATGAAAGTGCTGAACATTTGGAGAGATTTTTCGGCTTTCTGTCGTTCGTCGTCTAAAACTGTCTTTTTAGAGATGATGGAAGGATTTTATGTGCCGTATCTGACGTCAATTGGAAGTGCTTCATCATATGATAATGTTTCTGTAGAGTGGGATTTGGTTCTCTCTCATTTGTCTCTTTGTTCACAGTGTTAGGTTGAACGGATGCCTCCATGATTTTGTGAAATGTTTTTGAGGAATTTTAGCTGATGCCAAGCATAGTAAGGTATTAGCTCTTCTCAGATATTTCCTATCATCGGTACTATATTTCTTGTTCTCCTTTGACGATGCTTGGAGTTGTGGAAATAATTCTTTTCATACTACTGACTTGAATCGCCACGATCATTACGCTATTCCGAGTTTGCTTATGGTAATGATCGCTTGCGAATTTTACCTCCTCTTTTTACGTTCTTAAGATTTCCTAATAAATAAAATCATATTAAATCTAGTAATATTATATAAACATTTAGCTGTTCTTTTCCTTCCACTCTGCCTGCCAACTGGTACATCTTCGAAATCGAGACCCAAGCGTGTAGTTACAAGAATTTATTACCCCTCTCTCTCTCTCTCTCTCTCTCTCTCTCTCTCTCTCTCTCTCTCTCTCTCTCTCTCTCTCTCTCTCAATTGGCATGTATAATTAAAGCAGTTGTACTTGTCATCTTTACTTCACGTTGTCATATAGCCAGAAACTTTGTAAGTACGTAAATGCTCTACCTATACTTACACTTACTTTTCACATTTGCAGGTATGAATCAGTGAATGCCCTAGGATACAGATTGATCTCATGCCTTATTCCCATGAGGTTCTTTCTTATCATGACATGGCAAGATACGGGTGTTATATTTCTTGTATCTTCAACCTTCTCGTATAAATTAACAGTTAAAATATTTTTTGCGTGTCGAAGACTGATATATTTGTTATCGTGGTTTCGGAGGAACGCAGAGACTTACACAGTAAACATAAGCATAAAATAGTAGTCCCCATCTCTCCACCCATCTATCAACCGTTATTTAGTGTTTAAATCCAAATTGTTGCTGCAAAGTTATTTTACTTTTTTTAGAAACCAGTCTTTTCCAGAATTTCTTTGCCAGACTCACAGCAAGTAAACTCTGGCATCTTGAAGGACATGGTTTGGGTAAAGCGCCATTGGGGTCTATGTACACAGTGTCCCGTTCGTTAGATTGGGTGTTCTTGAATAAAAACACTTTTGATTTTAGTTTTAAAATCAATAATTAAATGTGAAATATTCTAATATAGCCTTTTTTATGTAACTGATTACGCTTTAAGCATTTAAAATTATTACTATTCTAATTATTTTAGTTTGTGTAAAATGCTGTTCGGTAAGGTTGTACAAAATACATCTCCCATGGATTGCTTAGTTTTGTGTTCTTTGCATTTTATATCTAAGGTATGATTTGATGATAGTTTCTTTTGTTGAGAATTCCTAGAATCGCTGACATTTGGAAAGAGTTCTATGCAATGACTCTGATTATAATAGATCTGCAGTAATTAGAATAGTGTTGATACTTTACGACAGGGAAGAGGATGTGCATGAATGTTATTTTCCCAACAGAATATACGATTACTTTCGTCACAATGACAGTGGCCCCCCCAAAAAAAACTTAAGAATGAGATGAGAAAATGAAGATGCGGAATTCGCTGGTGTCCAACCATTAGAAATTGTGAATGAAGGCTCCTGACGAAGCAGATTCAGCAACTGGCACTAAGCAATCTCCCTGGAGACATTTTTCAGTAAATTGAACATCCAAATTGCTGACGGAAACGAAAGTTTGAATTATATTTCCGTGAAACAGAATTGAAGATTTGGGTAAAAGAGGAGACAGAGAAATAGGCATGAATTGTATGTTTGAGGCATCGAATTCCATGTTAAGGGATTGGCATTTAATACCCTGTTAAGTTAAAAATGCCATCCGAAAAAAGATGAGTGATCAGTCCTGTTTAACTAATAACCCCTTAGCCGTTTTGCCAGTGGCTATAAATTGTCCTTGGAAGTCAAAGTTTGGATTACTGTATTCTTCAGTTGGCTCGATTTATCATCATTTTCATTTTTGAAGACGCCAAGTCTTTATTGATTAGCTTTTATAGGACTCTCTCTCTCTCTCTCTCTCTCTCTTCTCTCTCTCTCTCTCTCTCTCTCTCTCTCTCATAGACACTTCCTTGTTATTGGTAAGTTAAGTAAATTGCCCATCCCCTCTACCTTTGCAACAAGATATGTAATTGATAATACATACGAGTGTTATTACGCTTAATTTTGGAAGTAATTCGAATTAGCGAATGATTTAATTCTAGTTTTCTGTAATATACCTTACCTGTCTCTATTCCTCGTTCGAAAGCAATTAATTCTGTGTTTCCATTATGGGAAAGAGAATCACCTCAAATGTATTATAGGAATTTGTATCATTCATTTAATGCATACCAAAGAATTATATTTAAGTTAAATGTCTGGTTCTTTTCTTTTGCTCAGATTCTCACCGTTTTTATCTCTGTAGTTTTTACATTCCAGAAGTGAATTACTTTAGGAATTGGAATACTGGTTTTTGTACACTGATAATATACCATGGCTTATTTTGTTATTGTCTACTCGATTTTTTCTTTGATATTTATTTTGGTACACTGACATTGACTGACAATGAACCTTTGATACTACACGATGTTTGTGAAAAAGTCTGTAGAAATGCATTCATTATGAAAATATCTTTCGATGATATTTGATATTTTTTGTTTCCTCACGAAAAATTATGATATCATTTTAGCCGTTTGCTCAATGAACACCTTGGTGATAACAATGAAAGAGGATGAGTTACCTCCATAATTGATTGAAATATCGTGAATCGTTAATCGTACGAGGCTTTTTTTTTATGTAGAAGTGTATACAAAGATGTAATTTGTCCTTTACGTCTCTCTGTAACGCAGCAAGAAATAACGGAGAGAGAGAGAGAGAGAGAGAGAGAGAGAGAGAGAGAGAGAGAGAGAGAGAGAGAGAGTTTTACCTTCGTTGGCCTCTACCGTCACAGTGGTCGTTTGCAGTGTTGGAGAGTTGCACATGTTTTCAGCATAAGCTATAGATTTTGATGACAGACGGACGACCTGCAATTAAAGCCGTTGAATGTTTTACGAATTCATTTTCATTTCATCTGTGGGTTCGATTCCTCATTCATATTTGATCCACTTCACTTCTACATAGGGCTTTCCTTTCAATGCACTGAGCGATGGGTGGAGTCCAGTGAATGTTTCAAAAGAGACGACATTTATTTATTAATGGTTGCTTAAGTGTTCCTTGAAAGTTTTGAGCGGATGGCTGTTAACTGAAGCTCTTCGTATCCAATTTTAAACTTATCCCACGGCATTTTGGTCGTGACAGACTGCTTTCAGTGGTTTGATTTTCAAAGGAACTTCTGTGGGCGATGGCAACCTAGAATGTCATATTTTGCGGCTTTTGTTATGGAACGAGCATTATCGGAACTGTCGTTAAATGTACGTAGGTGATGAATGTATGTTTTTCCAAATCAATTGATGATTAGTGATATATATTAAGTTATTGGCAGCTTGATTATTTCGTTTATATATTCATTATGTCCACTGTTCAACCTTGAAAGAGTTTTTGGTTTTTGAGCAGACTTTACATTGAATTCAGAGACATCTAATATTAACGTTGCATCTTGTCTAACTCGTGAACTTCGAAGACTTGTGTCAAACATTTCAGATTTTTCCTTTTGCAAGAGATGCGAAAATTTCCGGTCTAACACTTGGCTGCAGCAGACATGTTCTCATGTTTACTTTTCCATGTGACACCTAAGGTATTCAAAGGGTATATGAATGATTTCGAAAAATAGTCTTTCAGAATCGTAAAGAAAACGAAGGTTTTCACCTCAATGACTTATTTGTAAGGGATTCATTCTTAGTAAGGTATGTCAGCAGCTTTTTTTTTTTTTTTTTTTTTTTTTTACTGAGGATTCTTGTTTACGTTTTCATTTGAGAATGATTTCATCTAAGATTCGGAAAATTGTAGCACTGAAAGATCCATCTCTCAGGAGAGTAATATACTGCCCTAGACCTATAACTTTCTGTAGATAATCAAATCTTTTATTAGTGGTGAGGCTCTCATGGTTTTTCTTTATATATATCACACATATCACAGGGAACAGTGAAAAAAACGTTCCCGTAGATGCAATTTCTTTGCTAATTTTACTTTTCATAAAGGATGAACCTTCGATTGAGTTCATTTGTGGTTCTTTAGATATACATTTCTAAGGTCTTGTGATATTTCAAACAGTTATAAGAGAACGTTTTAAAACTATTTGTTTGGTATCTGATAGATTTGATACCATTTTTCCATGAACAGAGGAGGTGATCGTAAGTGTTTTAGGATCTTTAGCAATTCATAGCTATAGAAATTTAGAATTAGACTTTACAGATAGGATCAAGCGTTGTACACCTCATAGAATTCATTGTCTTTACAGAGTGTATCAGTCAGTTATGACTTTTCAACTATACACACACAGGTAATTTATCTTAGATATTGTAATTTATCTTAGATATTGTAATGCGACTAGGAGCTCGTGTTCACATTCAGCACTCGACCTTTAGATATAACCCACCACATAAAATTGGTTTTATTTATTATGAGCCATTGCCTTGCATCATTTCAAGATACACAAAACTTGTATAGTCTTTAGGCGGTGTATCTCGTCTTCTAATAATTTTCTAGAACTTTATGTACAAGACTAGTTTGATATCGTTGTCTGGAGTTAGGTAATTCGCAGGCTGGTTAAATGTGATAAGAGCATTTTAAAGATAGTGGATACAGAATGGCCGGTTTTTCTGCGGTAATAAATGACGTGCTTTGTTCATTTATGTTCGACCCTAATCACAGGATCCTCGAATGTCATGTGGTCCTTTATATTGGATCATTAACCTGTCATTTAATAACAAGTAACAATATCTATAAGAAATAATGTATTTGATGAAGTTGGTAGAAAGATACTCTCATTCTCAGTTACAGTTTCATCATTTAAATTAATAGAAAAAATAGCTCTCCCTTCAACGAGTATGTATTTTTTAACATTCGAAATAATGTAATGCGTTAAGCATCTTTATAGTTATAATGAACAGTCGACCATATGCATGTTAATGTGTTGTGATGTAAGTTCCTCGCTGGACAAGTGGTTTTCGCGCTCGGCTGCCAATCCGATGGTCCGAAGTTCGATTCCCGGCTCGGCCAACGAGGAATCAGAGGATTTTATTTCTGTTGATAGAAATTAATTTCTCGATACAGTGTGGTTCGGATCCCACAATAAGCTGTAGGTCCCGTTGCTAGATGACCAATTGGTTCCTAGCCACGTAAAAATATCTAATTCTTCGGGGAAGCCCTAGGAGAGCTGTTAATCAACTCAGTGGTCTGGTAAAACTAAGATATACTTAACTTTATGTAAGTCTGGAAATTTCACTTTCATCATGATACACATTGACGCTGAGTAAACATTGTATCTTGCAGAAACCTTTGTTTAAATATGTAAATTGACCATATTGGATAAGAACCTGTTTACAGAAATGGACCCTGGTAATAGAAGGTTTAGATACTGGAGAAGAAACTGCCTTGACTGTTGTTTGCCCATAATCGACGATTCGCCGTCATTCCGTAAACACGAGTATTACAGACGCAGTAGATTTTCGTGCGTGGGATTTTCAAAGGAGTCCAATTTAGAATTGACAAGCAACATAGACTCGAAGTTGTTCCAGCGATAAACGAAGAAGAGATAATATTAGGATAATGGCTAAATTGGGATGGGAAGGAAACAGTGAGCTGTGCCGAGCACCGTATTCCGAAAGAGAGAGAGAGAGAGACAGAGAGAGAGAGAGAGAGAATGATACACGGGACGCAGGGAGAGAGAGAAAGAGGGTGAAAAAGAAGAGAGCAGAATCCAGGGTTTTGGGAGGGGGGTGTGAGAGGAGGCCACGGTGTTGTCGGGGGTGTGTGAGGGGTCTGAGGCAAATAGACACTTCAATCGATATGCGTGGGTGTGGGGGTTTGCGGGGGCGTGGTGTGTGGCCGAGGCGAGTGGGTGGTTAGGGCGGATGGGTTGGGCGGGGCGAAGAGAGAAGAGGAAAGAGGAAGAGGAACAGTCTGGGGAGGAGTGGCAGGGAAATATCTCGTCGGGAGAACAGTGGACGAATCCAAGGACAGAGGGGAAGGAGAGCAAATTTGCGGAAGGGAGGAAGATGCGATAAAGGAGGGAAAACTAAGAAAATGATGCTATATGTCACTAAGCGCTCGAGATTGGAGGGTGGAAAGAGTTGGGGGAAGCGATATTGATAAACTTTAAAGAGAGAGAGAGAGAGAGAGAGAGAGAGAGAGAGAGAGAGAGAGAGAGAGAGAGAGATGCCCACGGAAAGCTCACGGAGAAGGATTGAGGTCTGGAAGTGACAGTTGGAGGGATGGCTGTGGTGTTGATCAAGTAACCAAAATGATGATGAAGGCTGATGTTAGCTCATCTTGAGTGAGAGAGGGAATGAGCAGAGATTAAAGGAGCGTCTGATGCCGAGGGTCAGAGGGTATGATTATGGGAGGAAACGTAGAAGAAAAATAAACGAGAAGAAGCAAAAGGGGCGAGAAGTCGCCGTCCTTTCCAATTCAGAAAGATGATTGCCCTGCTGAGTTTCACGCCCAATCCTGTCTTTGGGAAGAGGTCAGTATACTTGAATCATGAGGACATTCATCTCTTAATGACTCACTCTCTCTCCCTCTCTCTCATTTCCCCAGTTTTACGTTGCTGACTATAATTTTCTAGCTTTATTCTGAGGCTATGAACTTCGGATATGCTTTGTTCACTATAAAAGTTGATGAAATATTTAGACAAATCTGTTTTGTTATTTCTTGTTCTCCATCGTGATCCGAATATATGAAACAAATAGTCTTCGCTCGCTCACGTTTGCGCACACACATTCGTGTATTCGTACGTAGACATACACAGACATATTATATATATGTGTAAAAAATATAAGGCACACACACACACACATATATAGATGAGTATATACACACACCTATATATATATATATATATATATATATATATATATATATATATATATATATATATATATATATATATATATATATATATATATAGAGTATATATACATATATATGTCTGTCTGTATATATGTATGTATATGTGTGTATAAAATCCATCATTTTCGTAATTCTTATCATTATACTTGGCAGTATCCCTTGGATGTAACTTGGAATGCGGAGATTAATTCTGCCGTCCTAGATATTTTTCGTGACCATTTTTTACCTAGGTATTTTTTTTTCTTTTCAATTCCCTTATTCCAAATACAGTAAAAGCGATATTTTCTTGTTGGAATTTAGTGAAAAAAATAGGTAAATCAAACACTTACAAGCTGAATAGAGTTTGGAACCAAATAGACTGAAATTGTAAACGAATGTAAGTATATGCATTAGCCTATTGTGGTTTGTATCGCTATGCGGAGACGAGCAAGAAGACCAAGAGTCGGGTGGCAGGAGAGAGTGAAATACGCCGAAAATGAAATTATGAAACTTCCAAATGTCAATGAAGTAATTGATGAAGTGGAAATTGAGATGGCTTGGACTAGTAGTTCGCGTTCCCCCAGGGAAAATGGTTTGGTAGTGTAAGCCGGGCTCTTGGACGCACCAGAAGTGTTGGAAGACACAGGCTTACTTGTATGAGAAGTATAGGCCGGGAAGCTGATTTACGGGATTGATAATACTGGAAAGACGTGAATGGTGGATTTTCACAGAGGCCCTTTGTGTTGCTTTGTGTGAGGCTATGGTGATGATATGATGCGGGAGTGTATGTCTGTGTGTATGCTTGTACGTTATCAGTAGATTGTGCCCTAAAATCCTAGCGCAGAGAGTAACGAGTATTGATGGTAAATCGACCAAGAGAGAGAGAGAGAGAGAGAGAGAGAGAGAGAGAGAGAGAGAGAGAGAGAGAGAGAGAGAGAGAGAGATGTTCAGGTGTAGATAGTTTAAAGTATGGGGGGCATGTTCCAAATCATAAAGACTGAAATGTTTATAAGAAGAAGTAAACAATCAAATTTCTTCTCAGATCATCTTTGGTGGTTGATATGAAGGCAGTCGAAACTTCTGATGGGAATAGTGTTATTTTTACAGTCAAAGGTTGAAACAATCATGAATATTACCCCGAGTCAAGTCTACTTAAGATATTAGAATGCATTATTTGAAATAGGCTCATACTTACATTTAGGAAGAATGAGAACTAAAATGCAGAGGCAAGTATGAAAAGCTCTTCCGGGAAGGAAGGTGATAGTTCAGAATGAAGAGACTCAACGTGTACTCCAAATAAGCATTATATGCTTGACTTACTCTTTACAATATTTCTAGAATGCATTTTCATCTTCACAAAGGCAGGAACAGGTGCTCCCGCCATCATTGACACTGTTATAATCAAAGGATAAGGCTTCTTTTCATTTGATGTTTCAGAAAACGGAATGATACGTGATCCTGACGTTTCAAAAAAGTTCGAAATGAAATTAACACCGGGAGGTAATAATGGCTGTTTACAGGTCACGAAAGTAAGGGTTTGTGTATGTGTGTGTGTGCGCGCGCGTGTGTGTATGAGTGTGGCTTCATTAATTGGTGATATATGAATGAATGCATTATAGGAGTAAAATGTGTTAGGAAGTGAGAAACGTTGAAGGTTGTTTTGATTAAAATCTTTCTTATATTGATTAACAATAAACTCCATTCTTGCGATAACTTCGCCTTTCCCCCTCCTTCTCTCTCCTCCCTCTCCCCTCCGCAGCCTTCTCCTCTCTCCTCTCCTCCTTCTCTGTCGCTCACTCTCTCTCTCTCTCTCTCCTTCTCTCCTCCTCTCGGTAACTCTACGAAGAAGTCTCAGCCTTCATGTTTAAGGGTCAGTGAATCACGAAATTCCAGGTAGTGGTCAATATTTTTTCCTGTATGAAAATAATGATAATTAGTCATAACAGCAACAAACAGATATGTCCTCTTGTTTATGACAATGAGAATTTTCAATGTTAACTGGAGATCCTGACGAATTAGTTATGTGCTATCTGAGGCACATAATCATGTGGGTCAAATATTTAGGGTTTTATGTTATAGTAATAATAATAATAATAAAAATAATAATTATATTGTTATTAATATTGCTGGTATTAGTAACATTATCATAATACAGATGAAAACAACAAATTTAGTATAGTTATATTGAAGTTGAATAACCCGGCGTTATTACAACATGCAACAGTCCTCTGGAGCTTGGTGTCAGAGTAAACGGATATAAGAAGTGAGTGAATAATAATAGAAGCTCTCAGCTTATAAATTGCTTGAACGATGTTGACAGCCGTTTTATTACTGAGATAAAAAAAATCAGTAGTAATTATCATA
>NC_087213.1:46238409-46248409 GCF_015104395.2 Macrobrachium nipponense
TGCGTAATGGGGTGTGTTCATGATTTACACTGATCATTACTGTAGTGATTCATTAAAATTATAATCACTTTAGCAATTAGTTTTGCCTTTTTGACAGATGATCTATGGATAGAGAATTTTAAAAATTTTGCTTTTATGTAATTAATCTATTACTGTTGTATCCTCAATAACTCTAGTTGAGGTAATGAGTATGAAGGGCAATTAGTCACACAAATAATCTCTTTTTTATGTGTTATAAATAATCGAACCTTTATATTTTCACATATTATTTTCGAATCTAGCCGTAATTCCTATTGGAATATACCTTAGATTAATTGTCATCCCTAGTTCAACACATAGGTTTATAGGGGGACTACAGAAGATCAGAAGTTATGATCTTACATCCATTGAATGAGTATTGCTCCACACACACACACACACACACACACACACATATATATATATACATATACATATGTATATTTATGTATATAAAATATATATATAGTATGTATATATATATATATATATATATATATATATATATTAATATATATATATATTGTATATTCAGGTAATACGTGATTATGTGTGCATTGTATGTATTTGTATAATAAATTATATGTATATGTTTGTGTATGTGTATACAATTATATATATCTATATATATATATATATATATATATATATATATATATATATATAATATAAAGAATTTAAGAACCAAAACACTTAAATGTCTGTACTACTCTGGTAAAATATCCTTAAAAATTTTGTAAAATATGTTTTATGAAAAAATAGAATCAAATAGATCCTTTTATAACTTAAATATTTGATGCCATTTATGAAAAAAATAATAATTAGAAGTTTCTGATAATCCATACAAGCTACGGTGACTGAGCCTCACCCAGCCATCATAGATTTGTCCCGAATTGAGGGGGCGTCCCAGTAGTGTGGAACACGAGACAAATTATTAATCTTTGCTGGGAATTAAGATTTGATGATGCCATAGTATGGGTTGCCCCGCACGAAGGTTCTACACTTGATTAAAGAATAATTTCTTCTGGGGCATCCCGGTTCAGTTGTATATTGTATCTCATATCTCTGTATACTTTGTAATTTGTTTCTTAATTACGAAGAATGGCAAAGGTGATTGTTTTCAATGTTTATCAAAGAAATTGCGAACATATTATTAGTGTGTAAAACAGTGAGAGAGTGAGAGAGAGAGAGAGAGAAAGAGAGAGAATAGGACGCTGAAGGAACAGTGAGTGAGGATGCTACATTAGCTCATTTCAGAGCCTTTCAGCTCTGCTGAGTTTCCGTCTTTTGGAAGGAGCAAAGCAGGTTAATTGTAAATGCAAGGGAATATGTAAGTTAATCTTGAATGCTTACAAATTTGCTCACGAATAAGGAATCTTATGTTTACGTAAACAAAACACGGAGATATGATTATATATATATATTATAATATATTATATATATATATATATATAATATGATATATATTGTATATATATATATATAGATTATAATATATTATGATAGATACTGATAAATCTGTAATATGTTGTAATAATATAGTAATTATATATATAAGTCTATATTAATTTATAATAAATAATTTATCATATATCTATTATATAATATATTATATCTTAATTAAACAGCCACAATAACGCCTTAACGTTTCGACTTCCATGCGTCGTTTTGGATGTTTATCACAAAAAGCCGAAGTCCGAGCGTGAAATGAATGGAAAAACGTTCACTTAACGTTGCAGGATTCGACCCCACGCAGGAGAGCTTGAAGGATCTCCCACGTGTGGGAATTTAGTGAAAAGAATTCGAGAGATCAAGTCATTGTGGCTGTTGGAAATTAATTTAACAATATAAGTGATGTGTAAAGTGTAGAAATATATATATAGATATATATATATTATATATATATATATATATATATATATATATATATATATATGCATATATTATTATTATTATAAACTGCTCGTCCCTCAGTATATAGTGTGGGGATGTGACCTACTGGCCCTCCTAAAATGGCCTTGTGAGGCGGGACGAGGTTTGTAATAAACAAAAAACTACGGCTGAAGGCCGATAGTACTGAAAATCAGGAATTTACATAAACTCTCGACTTTAGTTTAAATGAACTATATTTACATTTAAATCACGTGTAGGTCCAGAAATTTATGGAAGGTGTTGATTGCAGGTCTTCCGGAACAATTGGCTGGGAAATGACCAAGACCCCAGAGATATGAATTTGCGCAAAGCGGATTATTTAAATGCAAGCGCCGTCTCTAAGGGTTCCCAATATTTCTCCTACAGTCAGGCATGGTATTTCTTTTGGAAATCCTTGGTCTGGTTGTCTTCTCATCTGCTGATATTTCTGTGCACTATGGACGGTATAAGAACACTTGTGGGATCCCCAGAGGAAGCAGGGGAGCAAAAAGGGTGGAGGAGGGGGGAGTGGTGTCCTGCAGGTGAGAAGCGTTTGACCTCTGAGAAAGTTCTGAGAGCTTCAGAGAAAGAGCTGCTGTGGCTCCGTCCTTTTAAAATCTTGGCCTCGGGAAGCCAATGGGAGTAGAGATGATTTAGGGAGAACGAAGGCTTTCAGTTCAGAGGGATGACTCGAGAATGAATGAAATTCTGTATAAAGAGGAATGACTTTTCCTTGGTACTGGCTTAAAATCTTGAACAATATATATATATATATATATATATAATATATATATATATATATATATATATATATATATTTGTCAAGATTTTAAGCCAGTACCAAGGAAAAGTCATTCCTCTTTATACAGAATTTCATTCATTCTCGAGTCATCCCTCTGAACTGAAAGCCTTCGTTCTCCCTAAATCAACTCTACTCCCATTGGCTTCCTATATATATATATATATATATATTATATATATATATATATATATATATATATGTATATATATATATATATATGGCATATTTTCTCTCTTATGCAATTTCTGTTGAAGTCTGTAGCATTGTTCGCAGTTACTATCTTCTTTTCCAGACTTTGAATCAGTCTACACTTCTTTTCCTCTTCTGGCAAGCTATTCAGGAATAAGGAAGGATGATGCAAGATTCTTTTCATTTACTCTTTCTTTCTCTAGTCGACGGACCGTTTCTCTACCTCTCGGCGGCTTCAGCAGGTCTGGATTACTAATTGACATACAAGTTTTTCATGACTATGCGGAAGTTTGAATTCCAAACGTGACATTATTTGGGTGCTGAAGTTCTATTCGTCAGCGGTCTCATTCTCTAGCTGGTAGTCTGAATAGCAGCATGGGCATTCCTTGTGCATCGTAGGACGCGTCCTATGCCGTGGCTTGCAGCCAAGGGAGTGGGCAACGGCGTGAATATCGTCTCTGGCCTTATAGACTTGATTTGCTTCGTTGGCGGTAGTCGTGTCCTGGTGTGTTCCGTCGCTCGTGTCTCCCTTCGGATTCTCACGAATTTCCTGTGGTATATTTAACGCAGGCCATTGTTGATTTATGCTCACAGCTTCTGATATTTGCAATCTGTGGAATCGGCCTTCTCCCTCCACGATCTCTGCGCTTTCTAACCATTCTTCTAGTGTCGGTTTAAAGTCGTAGTTGTCTACGTAGTGTTAAAATTTTGCCCATATTTTGCGTTGAGCTCACAATCGCCTGCACAGAGTGGTAGTGGTGCGACCTATGTAGTAATTGCTTGGGCTTGACATGTCCCTTTGATACATTTAAATTTGTATACTAACATTGGCCTACCCCCTCAGCTTTCAGCAGGGAGGTCCTACTATTTTGCATTACAAAGGTGCTGACTAGGTTTGGGCAGAAGCAAACACGTAAGGAAATCCTCTCGTTGGATTCGTAAGTGTCGTACCGCTGGCAATTATTCTCTTCGTGGCCTTGACCTCACCCTTGAACTGGTTGTGATATGCGGCTTCATGATGCAATATGATGTTTCTCGGTAAGGTAGGCGTCGCCACTGGTGCGCTGGCAGACACGTCCAACTGTTTTCGTATGCATCCTTCCATTAAATTGCTGTCATATCCGTTATTAGTTAGGAACTTCCTTACACATTCGACCACTGCGTGAGTAGCTTTCCATGTGGAACATCACGTAACTCTACGTCTCACGTAAGCGGGAGAGAAAAAGAAGTATAGAATTATTCATAGTCTTGATGAGAAGATAGTATCTGCGAACAATGCCCCTGACTTCAATAGAAACATATATTTTTAGTTAAAACATTAAAATGACAATAATTGTGAAAGTAACTACAATGTCATCGGTACATATGCACATGTATGTATATTATATATATATATCTATGATATATATATATATATATATATGTATATATATATATATGTATATATATATATATATATATATGTATATATATATATATCATCTACATAAATGCAAATAGTTTTACATAGTACGCTTTATAATTGTAAAAGTTTTTTTCCTCATATAGTATATATTTTGCTAAACAAGCTTTGTTTCACTAATTATTCAGGAACAGGGCATTTTGCGGAGAAACAAAGCTGATATTCAAACCACAAGACATCAAGCAAATTCAATTCGCGCATCTCCAATAGATTTTTGATTGCCGTGTTTTGTCAATAATATATGTGTATCCTTTAAATATAAGCTTTCTGCCACCTCGTTTGGTCTTGAGGAACTCCGTGATGTTAAAAGGCTTAGAAATATACTAAGTTAAGAAAAGCTGGATAAGACCTTGAACTTAAAACGAACTAAAAATGAGGTAGTTTAGTATAACGATTTTAACGTTCTGCCAATTGTCCTGTCGACCAATTGTTCTGTTGGTCAATTATCCTGTCGGCGAATTGTCCGTCGGCCAATTGTCTCTCAGGCTATTGTCCGGCTTTCGTAGTTTATGCCGTTTTAAGTACTGCACAAAATTAGTAATTGCTAATGATATATGTATGTTTGCAACACGCTGGTCTGGCATAATGAGCAATAAATATTTCACAGCACGTGGAATTACGGGTAAAGCCTGGATGTTGGCCCCAGATCCCTACACGGAACGGTAGGATTTATTGTCAAGACGGGAAAGCCTGTGCACTTTTGAAACACGCATTGCCATTAAACGTTAATGTTTGGCCTGTCTCTCTCTACACCGACTGGCTGTGTTCTTAATGGACTAGTTCACTGATTAGGTGACGTCTCATTGAATACAAATATATCCTTGGGACATCACCTGCAGCTGATGAAACATTTTTCCTTGATTTTCCAGTTGAGAATGTAATGCTTGTTTCCTTTCCCATTAAAATTAGGGCAAAAATGGCTGAGCCGTGTCACTTTTAAGTTTTAGCCATTTTTTTTTACCGTAATTCCTTTTGCAAAGTCCCTCCCCCGCTTTTTTTAGTGAGGACGCAAATCTTTATCTTTCGTGATTCAATTTATTTATAAATTGTTCACTCTGCTTCTGAGAAAGGGAATTTAGCAAATGGTTACTAGCATTTAGCATATATGTTCTGATGTCTTCTGCGATGTTAAGGAGCCATGTATGGCTTCAAGAGTTGTACGGAAGGTTGTTGATTCAAGTATTGTTGATGCCTTGTTTTGAATAGCAGCTTTGTTGCTCCGCAAGTTGTTCTATTTCTTCAAATTGGCAGAACAGACTTATTTTTAAGCCACTATAAAGGCATGTGCAATCCAAAGGATTATTAGATATTAGTCAATTTATATGTATAGGGAACGGATGGGTACCTGCAATGCTCCTTTATATTTGACATGCCGTATGCAAGAGAACCTTGATAAAGTATTTGAATGTAGAAAAGTTTAAATATAGTTTGGTTCTGCTTTCTGTTTAGTATATTATAAGGTACTTATTTTTATTCGTCAAAATCTTGGAGTGGGCGGGTATGTTTAGGATTATTTCAGAATTTTTTTGCAAGTTGGCAGCAGCAAACTCCTGTTGACGGGATCTTTACCGAAACAAAGGCCTATCCTTTCTGCTGTTCCATAAGGTCTCTTGTATGTCAGTTTTTCATAAGTTGTATTTTATCAAGTACTTTCACTGTTATTATTGGTCCTTGATCACTTTTTTCTGCCTAGAGCGACCAGACTTGCCGAACAGCAGCACCAGTATGTAGTCAGTGTGCCAGAGGTCTTTTATTCCTGACACCGTTGAACTGTGGAACCTTCTCCCTGAGGCTGCTGGGCCTTTAAAGAGAGCTTCAAAAGTTCAGGCGAACAGACAGCGCATTACAACCCGAAGACGATTCACCTTCTATTTCACTCATTTATGTATATGTTTATCTTTGTATTTATTCATGTTTCAGTTGATCTTGTTTTCTTTTCTAGTTATTAATCTGTTCTCTCTGCATTTCCTATTATTTTCTGTATCTTCTTTCAGATGAACACCATATTCTTTGTAAGCTTGAATTTCAAGTCAGTGGCCCCAGTACGCATGTTCCATAAGAAAAAGGGTTCATCTTCTGGATAATAATAATAATAATAATAATAATAATAATAATAATAATAATAATAATAATATAATAATAATAATAATAATAATAATAAGTACTACAGAAGATGGATGCCGGGTACCAACTCAAGAAAAGAGGCAACAGAATCAACCATCTGATGTTCATGGACGACATCAAGCTGTATGGTAAGAGCATCAAGGAAATAGATACCCTAATCCAGACTGTAAGGATTGTATCTGGGGACATCAGGATGGAGTTTGGAATAGAGAAAAAATGTGCCTTAGTCAACATACAAAAAGGCAAGTAACGAGAACTGAAGGGATAAAGCTACCAGATGGGAGCAACATCAAACACATAGATGAGACAGGATACAAATACCTGGGAATAATGGAAGGAGGGGATATAAAACACCAAGAGATGAAGGACACGATCAGGAAAGAATATATGCAGAGACTCAAGGCGATACTCAAGTCAAAACTCAACGCGGGAAATATGATAAAAGCCATAAACACATGGGCAGTGCCAGTAATCAGATACAGCGCAGGAATAGTCGAATGGACGAAGGCAGAACTCTGCAGCATAGATCAGAAACCAGGAAACATATGACAATACACAAAGCACTACACCCAAGAGCAAATACGGACAGACTATACATAACACGAAAGGAAGGAGGGAGAGGACTACTAAGTATAGAGGACTGCGTCAACATCGAAAACAGAGCACTGGGGCAATATCTGAAAACCAGTGAAGACGAGTGGCTAAAGAGTGCATGGGAAGAAGGACTAATAAAAGTAGACGAAGACCCAGAAATATACAGAGACAGGAGAATGACAGACAGAACAGAGGACTGGCACAACAAACCAATGCACGGACAATACATGAGACAGACTAAAGAACTAGCCAGCGATGACACATGGCAATGGCTACAGAGGGGGGGAGAGCTAAGGAAGGAAACTGAAGGAATGATAACAGCGGCACAAGATCAGGCCCTAAGAACCAGATATGTTCAAAGAACGATAGATGGAAATAACATCTCTCCCATATGTAGGGAGTGCAATACGAAAAATGAAACCATAAACCACATAGCAAGCGAATGCCCGCACTTGCACAGAACCAGTACAAAAAGAGGCATGATTCAGTGGCAAAAGCCCTCCACTGGAGCCTGTGCAAGAAACATCAGCTACCTTGCAGTAATAAGTGGTACGAGCATCAACCTGAGGGAGTGATAGAAAACGATCAGGCAAAGATCCTCTGGGACTATGGTATCAGAACGGATAGGGTGATACGTGCAAACAGACCAGACGTGACGTTGATTGACAAAGTCAAGAAGAAAGTATCACTCATTGATGTCGCAATACCATGGGACACCAGAGTTGAAGAGAAAGAGAGGGAAAAAATGGATAAGTATCAAGATCTGAAAATAGAAATAAGAAGGATATGGGATATGCCAGTGGAAATCGTATCCATAATCATAGGAGCACTAGGCACGTTCCCAAGATCCCTGAAAAGGAATCTAGAAAAACTAGAGGCTGAAGTAGCTCCAGGACTCATGCAGAAGAGTGTGATCCTAGAAACGGCACACATAGTAAGAAAAGTGATGGAATCCTAAGGAGGCAGGATGCAACCCGGTACCCCACACTATAAATACCACCCAGTCGAATTGGAGGAATTAGAGAGAGAGAGAAAAAAAAAATAATAATAAATAATTCAAGGCCAGTATGAATCAACAGTTTTGATTGTAAAATCCATGGTGACTGAGCACGATTTTTTAAAACTTTCATATGGAAGAAATCCTATATTTTTCTCTAGAATGATTCGTTAGAAAAGTTTGGCATGCTTGCAGCCACAGTGAAGCGTATTTTACCATAGGGTTATGAAATTCTCTCTCTCTCTCTCTCTCTCTCTCTCTCTCTCTCTCTCTCTCTCTCCTCTCCGTGATATTCCTGCATCTCCCCTTTGATGCCACCAGGTCTTCTATTGCAATTTTGATGCTATTTGCCGCAAAGTGTATGACCCACAGCTGTTAATTACTCATTTGAGCTTTCACGCTTAAGCCTCTCCTCTTCTCACTCTACGCGTTTCAAAAACCCCCTTTAAGTAACCTTTTTGCTTGGAGTTTTCTCTTCTGTTCGTCTTGACTCATTTTTTACTCTTCCATTGTTCCTCTGCCTCAACTTCCCGAGTTCACGTTCCGTGATACATTAGTTTTAAGTTTTTGAGGCAAGTTAATGTCAAAAGTTTTCCTTCAGAGGCATCATTTTTTAAAGGTGCGTATTGTCCTGTGGTTCTTCATTAATTTCAGGGACTTTCCTCACAAAAAAGAAAGAAAGAACCCAGAAGAAAATGTTTCTCCGTCGTCTTGAGAGAAGGGAAAGATTCCTTCATTAATTTCAGCGACTTTCCCGCCAAAAAAGCGAGCGAGAAAGAAAACATTACTTCTTCTCCGTCTAGGGAAAAGCGACGAAGATTTCTTTGCCAACAGCTGGCAAAAGTTTCCTCCAACTATATTTTACTGCCAACGTTCGTTACTTGCGATATGCATATTTTCTGATATTTTCCTTTTCAAGTTCTATTTTATTTTACCGCTACCGGTTTTAATTATTAGTAAAAATATTTCTTTAGGTTTCCTCATCGCATTATTATGTAAATAAATGAATTTCAATTGTTAAGGTAAAAATTCTACTTAATTGCTCGTCATTTTCAGTAGGAATTTTTGCACAAATTTCCATGTTTTTTTATCAGTGATAGCAAAAGTAAGCTGACTAATTTTGATTGTTTTTGTCGCTTATTATTTAACACAATGTCTAATTTATGATTTTTATGTATAAAAATATATATAAGAAATGATTTTGCTAAGCCGTGTACAGTTGTCTTATCATCTGCCATATAGTAATTTTATCCTGAAAAATTCTTACTTAGAAACGTTCCAAAGAGACTGTCGGTTGTTGGGGGGATAATGCTAACGTTTAAACTCGTGGAAACCTGAAACGTATGCGTGAAATCTGTTTCCAAACGGTCCTCGACCAGAATTTGGTCTTTCTTTACTTGCGGTACCAAAAGATGTCTGCTCCCACTACCACTACTATTAATGAAAATGAACTAAGGAACCTCCGTAAAGAGGCTATAATATTGACAATTAAAAGCCACAGTAGTGTTAAAATATATTATTGTACAATGCTAAAAATGACTAGGAGAGACTTTTCGGATACTGCTCCGTATCCCTCTTCAGTCCTACTGAAGGGGGACACGGAACAGTATCCGAAAGGTCCCCCCACCCCCCCTACTCCTGTTCATTTTTTATAGCATTGTAAAATTATATATTTTAATCACCACTGTGGCTTTTAATTGTCATTAATGATAATGATAATGAATGTTGCCTCCGTAATTCATTTCGCTGTTTGTATGTTCATGCCTAGGTCAGTTAATTTCATGTGGGAAAATAATTTGATTTTATTCTGCCAGTCTACAGTGGAGTCTATTTACACTATATTTTTGGAAAGTAATGTGTAACAAGGTTGCATTACCTAACGATTCTTAGACATGGAGGCTGG
>NC_087213.1:46258409-46270909 GCF_015104395.2 Macrobrachium nipponense
TTTTGTGTTTATCTGTCACACACAACCTGAGCAACCGAACGAGGAGAGACGGTGTGGCCGCGATACCTGAACATTCTTCTCACCCCTTCTGACCTGAGCAGTGAATCAGGTATTTTGTGAGTAGGCTTTTGTGAGAGACATCTGAGGTGGAGACAGAAAGAGGAGTGAGAAAGGCACTAACCCGACCATGCAGACGCCTTGTCTCAGAGGCGGGCAAATCAGAGTTCGATTCTGGCTGGGAAAGAGCGACCTTGTCATTTGCCCTCAGATCTGTTTTGTGTCTTTAGGTTAAACAGCGAATTAGGTTCGTGATTGATTATCAGTGTTCAACCTATGTTTTATATGTATTGTCTGTCGGGTGTGTGTGTGTGTGTGTGTGTGTGTATGTGTGTGTGTGTGTGTGTGTAGGTTGAAAAGCGAGACTTTTATTTTATTTTTATTTTTTTCTGAACCTCTTGTGCTACTTTTCGTGTTAAGCGTCACATATGAATACTTGAAGAGGAAAATGTTCTTAAAACTGTGCTGTTTATTTCAGAACGTTATACTAACAGTGCTTCAAGCGTCCACAGTTGCTGATAGCTTGTTGTCGATGCGCCTTAATACAAAAAGAGCTTAACCGTCGGGATAGTTGCTACGAAAAGTGCAGTACTCTTTTCCACTCCATATATGTTATGGAATTTCGAGTTAGATTCGAAAGTGCAGCCATAGGACAGAAAACTGCTCTCATCATTCCAACTAAAACTAGGTTAGTTGGCACTGATATATTTTCTTGCTAACAGTTTACACTTAAAGTAGGCCTTCTCGACAGCTTGGTTGCATTAGCAGCTGCCATACGATATGAGAGAGAGAGAGAGAGAGAGAGAGAGAGAGAGAGAGAGAGAGAGAGAGAGAGAGCATATATATTATACAATAATTTTGTGTAATTCTCAGAAACAAACCAGGACCCATTATGCCATAGCTTTGGATGTGTTATGTACAGACGTACATAAATATACCCAATTTGTACGTATAAAAACGATTTGTTAACATGTTACAGAACAAATGAACTTCTTAAATGACCTATCATAGACGTAGGAGTTTGGGAATCTTGAGATCACAATGCCTTTGAATGAAAAGCAAGAGGTGAAGACGAAACAATTCATTTCACCAAATCTTCCTCAGATTTTTAAGTTGTGTAGTTTCTTTTTCCTCTTCGTGTCATCTCTTATTTTATACTCTTGACACTTGGTTTAAAGTTTATGCTCACGGAATGTTTATTTTTTTCCTATTCTGGACTATTTTTGGAGATAAATCACGTCACCCCTAAACTTTGAAGCCTGTAGCTATTCATGGTGCAGTGGTGATGGTTCCAGGGAGGCAGAAATACATTCCCTCCCATAAATCTCTTTCCTCATCTGGGCGCGCCTTCTTTTTCACAGTGCGGAGATTAATGGGTAGGCTTATGTAGCTTACGGTGGCTGTAGTTAATATTTTACTTGGGGCGCGAGGAATCTAGATATGTTTGTTTACTATAGTTTATAATATAATGGAGACATTTTACGCTTGGCTTTTATATTGTTGTTCCCCTAAAGTTTCCTGGGTTAATTTTGTCCTTCAATTTTAACCTGCTGTTATATTTTCAGCTCACCTCGTTATTATAAAACAGGCGTTCTATAGCTCGCTCTTTTCTTCTTGCTTCATTTCTGAGGATTTATGTGTTCCTCCCCTTTTTCCTGTTTAAACATTTAATTGAATGGTGACAAGTAGGTCTCTTTCAGCTGCTTTATTTTATGTGATTAGAATGACTCCTTTATTAAGAGTAATCTGTAGAAATTGAGTTCAGTAAAAGTCTGCCATTATGACTATGAATGTACTGACTGATATTAGTTTATTCTCACTTTTCCTTATTTTATCTGCTGTAGGGCGAATTACTGGCATGACGGTCTTCTATAAGATGTTCGATGGTAGTGTATGTCACACATTTATAAGGACAGGAAGTCAAGTAGTAAATATTTATACTGAAAAAGGAATTCTAAAGAAAATTGTCCTTGAACTTTGATTTTTTTCTGGTCATTGCTGTAATTCCGTTCTTGAAATAAATGATGCTACTGTTAATAATTAATGTTAGACCTAGTCGGTGTTTAGAGCTGTAGACGCTTTCCGTATTATCACAGGAAATCGGCAGTTTTAAGTACTTGCTGAATATGGGAAGGCTTCATACACATGAAAGTTGTTAGTAGAAATTCATCACCTTTGTTTATGCTCTGTTGTGTAAGAAATTGGAAGTTATAGAAGTTAGTGTTTGAACTTTTTCTTTGATAGTTGAAAATAATCAGCTTTTAGTGTTGCTCCCTCTTACCTCCATGGCTATAAGGAAAAGGTGTTAAACGTAGCATTAAGTTTTTTTTTATGAGATAATGAATACATGGCACAAAAAATAAAGGTAAAACAACTGTCACACAACTCAAAATATTACATACACTCACACACACACACACACACACACTACATATATATACATATATATATATATATATATATATATATATATAAAATTAAAAATCACAATAGATACACGTGATTTCATTAAATAAGCGAATACCACATATATATAGCCTTTGTGTTTATATATATGTACTGGTTTTTAAAAATTAATATTAGATGTGATTCCTTTTCCCTATTAATTTTTTTATAATCATATCTCATTTCACTAGCTATCTGAAGATACAATTCTGTATATTGTCTTTGCTTAAGTTTCTTCATAAAATTTGATGGAATGAGTAAAATACCCAAAAGAATCTGTTTGGTAAACCTGGGTGACAGTTTTTCATGGTTTGTTAAAAATTTGGAAAGAGAGAGAGAGAGAGAGTGGGTGAGTGGAATATCCAACCCAACAATAATATTAGCATTCCTAGCTATCTTGCAGTTAATGAAGACTAATTAGACTTTAAATGTTTCATTATAAATGGAAATCATATTGCTGTCGTAGACATCGAATTACCTGTGTCCTAATATCTTCTGCCTTTTGATGTAAAATTATCTGTGGATATCTCTCTCTGAACTTCATGTGCTCGATCAAACGGAATGCCAAGGAAACCAGACGAGAGCATTAGCTTGAGGCTGATCCACAACCGAGGATTTAAGAAATGATTAGTATTTTTTTCATAGCCGTCTGAAGACTGCTGACGATTTTGTAGATTTTTTATTAGGAAGGAGCCCATTTTGCAACTGATGCTGTTACACATTGCATGTACACTTTCTGTAAGAATTATAAGGTTATAATGAAAAGAGAGCGCAGTTAATACAGTGGACTGAAGGATGAAGAGGGGAAAACCAGTTTAGACAAAGAAAGGAACGTGAGGAAAAAAGTAAATATTATGAGAAGCTACAGAGTGCAGGAAAGTAATTCAAGATTTTCAGGATAAAAGTGAAGGAAGGTTTTTATTTTCATAAAGCCCTCTGATATGACAGTCACTCGGGCACCTTGTTGCGAAATTGTTTCATGACTGGCTTGAGGTAGCATTAAAAAAAGCATATTTCTTGTAAAAAAGAGTTCTCGCTATTGCAAACATCTGCAGTGGAAACAACGACTCAGTTTTTAATGGGTGAATCTATTTACAACCATTGTCTCTTGAAGAGATGTCAAGTGACTTACATTTTCAGTTTTTTATATTTTGTTTCTTTTTTATTTCATTGAAGTTTTTCTCACTTTATTTTACTTATTTATTTATTTATTTATTTATTTACTTACTGTATTTTCAGTGTATTGTTTCTACGATGCAATCAGTTATTTGTTAAAAATGATCGATGTGCCAACAATTTTTCGAAAACTCATTTTTCGAAAAGTTTTTTTTTTTTTCGAAAACCAAATATTCGAAAACAATAGTTCGAATGTGTAATTGTTCGAATTTACTAGTGATCGAATTACAAATTATTCGAATAGGCAGTTTTTCGAAATGAATATTGTTCGAATCTATAACATACTTTATCTGACCATAAATGATAATAGGATTAATGTTATTAAACGATTAATTTAGTTGAAATTTGTTGGTTTTCTCAACATATCTTTGCATAATTTATCTTCAAAATAATCAATTACCGGAAGTAGTTCAGGTGAAGATAACTCTTCTACTAAATTTTCAAAAGTTTCATTGACTTTCTTCTAGGATAAATTGCAATGCTAATAGCATTCGAATTTTGACTGAAAACTCTCTTCCTGATCAGAGTCAAAAAGAAGAAAATCTTCGAAAGTCTTCATATACTACTCGACTGGGAATACTATATCCTTCCAATGATAGGGTGTAGATAGTCCACAATTTTCTTTTGAGCGAACCCTTCTAATTGAGCGCTTAATACTGTTGACAGTTGGCAATCCCTGAGCTCCAGATGCGCTAAGATCCGTAGATGCATTTGCAATTATATAATGAGGGGAGTCACGTCTACCTTTTGCGTCGTCTTTCACTTTTTCAGCAAATCTCTGCACTTCTACGCCAGTTGGATCACCTGCATGGTTATGTTCTTTAGAAACGGTAACATCTTTTACTGTTATAGCGCGACATTTACAGTCATTTGCAAAATTTATCTTGTATTTGCTTGTCATTAACAAATAAATGTCCATTCACTAATAACATGGGCTTTCCTTGTTCACTTTTAACAAACTCAGCCATGATAGGGTTTAAGAGCTTCTCTACTAAATAGGAAACCGTACGAAATAACAATGGGAGCTATAAGGTTTTAAGGATTTGTTAACAGTTTATTTTTATGTTTGTTTTATTTTTTATTTAAGGTAAATAGAATACAAACAATGCGATTGAGTTGTTTCTCGAATAACTAACTTTGGGAGAGAGAGAGAGAGAGAGAGAGAGAGAGAGAGAGAGAGAGAGAGAGAGAGAGAGAGAGAGAGAGAGAAAGTACCAACATACAAAATTGCCGTCAGGCTTTTTTCAACAAGTCGACGTTACTCATGGATTCGAACAATATTCATTTCGAAACACTGCTTATTCGATTATTTTGTATTTCGATCAATTGTAAATTCGAACAATTACAGATTCGAAGTATTGTTTTCGAATATTTGGTTTTCGAAAAAAAAAAACTTTTCGAACAATGGGTTTTCGAAAAATTGTCCGCACGATCAGAGCAAATACTGAGCTTCTCTTATTTTACGGTACTTTCTCATTTTCTAACTTTCAATGCAAGACTTAATTCTTAAGAGTAGCACATTCTATTGAAATAAGAGAGAGAGAGAGAGAGAGAGAGAGAGAGAGAGAGATGAGAGAGAGAGAGAGAGAGAGAGATTAATGGCTTTATGTTAAGTTCCATATAAACAAGAATATTCCCATGCTGGCCAACTTCTTAAATCCGAAGTATCTAGGCTCCGATAATCATCTAAGTCAATATCATCGTTCAAGCGGTAACATCAATTATGCGAATTTCAAGAGTGATTGATTGTGTCTCATGGCGAATATACCCGTTCCTAATAATACAGATCTTCCTTGTCAATTAGAAAGGGCGCTCTCCTGAGATTATATAAATCAGTGCAAGCGCCACAAATGTTTCTTGATATTAAACGTACTGACATTTTATATCAAAACTATTGAAATCAATTTCGTGAAATTGTTCAACCCGTGTGGGCCTGTTGATGAGGAAAGTGGTGTTGAAATATATAGATGTGGATCTGTAACTTTTGACATCAGTGATAAGTATTTTTATTTTTTCATTGAAGTGCTTAGCCTGTGGTGTTTCCGTATGGTAACACTGCGTCCCGGACTTTCGATAGTTACATTCAGCTTACATTCAACAATAATAATAATATCCTATTTCGAATATTAACGGTGTAATTCGCATACAGTAAATTATTAAAACACTTTTCAGTTGCAAATGTACACCCAAATATCCTTTTATTTACCTAGAACTTACACATACCGTAACTATTTAAAGCCCGGGACGCAGTGTTACCATACAAAAACACCACAGGCGGATGGACAGATGGAAAAAAACAGAGTATAGACGTTCATTTTGCATAGATGGAATATACTGAGCGGAGGGAAGGTTCCCCTTTACAGTCGTTGATGTTTAAACGAAAGCGATGGGGCTCATCAACAGAACACATGAAGCGTACTCACTCAGTCTGTGTATGATTATACCATATGAAAATTGTATGTCGAATTAAATACTGATGACAGGTAAGGCATAATAATTACAGTAGAAAGGTGGAAATGATTTAAAAGCAGAGATTGACCATTGTTTGATACTATAACTCCAAATGCATTGCTATATTCATGATAGTGAACATGAATGGTTAGCTAACAAGCGTATGAGAAAGTATTAGTAATTAAAGGGAAAGTTCCGATGTGTGAATGAAAGGGAAGACTAATGGTGCCTTTGTATTGGGAAGAGGTTGAAGTGCTTAGGGGAAAGTTATCCCTGACGTGTGCTTAGTAAGGCGCACGCTCAGCGTGGCATTGAAGTACAGTCTAGTTCTTCAAATATTTCTTGTTCTTGGAACTTTTCAAATTAACGTACAGTGTTCTGTAAGCTCCTAAAAATGCCGTGTTCACGGTATTCTTTTTAAAAAGGAAAAGACGTTCGAATAGTTATAGAGGAAATGCAATGACTTGTTGACAGTGAGTGGTAGGAGATTATTAGGACAATTATGTCATTAGGGCAACTTTGTTTTAATGGCTACTGATAGAAAAACTAAATATGAGATTCGATTCTGGTAAGCCAAATTGAGGTAATATTAGGTGGATACAGTGATCGGCTGTATTATGAAAAATCAGAATTACTATTGAAAGGTATGATTCATAATAAAAGTTGAAGGAAACGCGTTGTTGTATGTTTAAGGGAGAAACTGAAATCATGTGGAATTTATTTTGTGCACATCGTATAAGAAATGAAGCAAGGAAGAAGGTCTGGTCAGAGGTTTCAGTTTCTAGTTCACCAATCGTATAAAAAGAGTGATGATCTTAGAAGCAATTTCTTGGGCTTGCGCTCTTCCTTCATCCCAGGGATTCCGGATGACACACCATTTAGTTTACCCAGTCGAAGTCTGAAGTTCGGCCCACTCACTCGGTTTTCTCTGCGAATAAAAACCGTACCTGTAAGAATAGCGTTCATTGCAGTATTTAAGGTAAACAGCTCAATTGAAACGCAGCATAAAAGGAATGTGTTTTGTGTATCTACGTTACTGGCAATAATCTCAGACTTGATTTCTTACGCGAGCAGATAGACTCCCGAAGGGCAAGATCGGGCTGGTGTCCAGAGTAGGTTTCAACAAAGTTTTGATGCCTGATTTTGCAGATCCTTCTGCCTTGTAGATTTCTTGCGTTTCCTTAATGTCATTAAATTATATTTTCCGAGGAAAGTTAGTGCGAAATATACATTTTAACATGACAATTTTCTATCGAGAAAATGACCAGAGTTTATTTCGTAGAAATGCCGTTCAAAGTCTTAGTTTAATTAAGTTTCTCCGTCCAGTGGTTACAGCTATAAGTATTATTAGAATTGTTGTAGAAATTCATAAAGAGCTTCTCACATTCGTATAATTTCATATTTTATGATCGTGGCACATATGAACCACCCCTTCCCCCTTTTTGCTTTCTTATTATTAAGGTTTTACATTGAGGCTTTTAACATAATTTTTCCTTCCAGTACATGCCTTCTCCCAGGAGAGACAGATAAGAAAACATCATAGCGATTGAAAGAATCAACCAATGTCAGTGGATTCCATCCTTGGCGATTAACACTTGAACAGTTATTGCTGTCCTCTTCCCTGACTTCTAGAAATATCTAAGTCTAACATGTTCTGTATCAGATATTCAAGTATATTTTCATTTAATGCCTAACATGTATTCTCTACAACGTGTTTATAATCTACAAAGTTTTTTTTATTTGAAAGATTTCTTTATGTGAAAAAATGTATTGTATGTGAAAGGTAGTCCACATGATACAGCTAGCAGTCCAAGATAAGGATTTGAATTTGTTTTTGTGTTTTTTAGCTTGGTTTAATGTTTTGAACGTAAAGTGAATTTGAGTTAATATAGAAATAACCAGAGGTAAATATTCGCTCATCATTATATCGGTTTTCGGAAGAGGCTCACCAACATTTGAAAAATACTTATTGTACAGCTTACATTAAAGCCGAGTTATATTCAACAAGATACATAGTGATACTTATTCAGTGTCTCCAATTTTGGCACCAATTATCATGCTCTTTTTCTAAACACGACTGCATCTCCCTTTTAGTATCTTGAATAGTCTGCAGTTACATGTGGGAAACTGCACCGTTGATCAGTAGGAGGCTGTCCAGGTAAAATGGTGTGATCAGTTTCCACCACTGATAGTTCATCCCAGCGTCCAGAAAACAGATTCTTCTAGAAAGTGAAGGACCAACGGTTTGTAAGTAAGAAATAACGAATTGCATGACGGTGTGCTTATCCACACATTGCGCCTTTTTAGCACTGTTTCATATATTCATTTTTCGTACTGCAGCAGCTCACACCATATTTCTTTTGCATTAAACACGCACTCACACATGTACAAACATATACCCACATTTACGCAAGCTTAAGCAACTTGTCTCGTCAAATATCAGTAATTAGTGGTGTGTAATTTCAGGGTTTTTAATCACTGTCATTGCTATATTTTTTTTCTTGTGAGTTGTTACCAGCAGCTTGTTCTGGAATCAATTTTTAGCCGCGGATGACAGCTCTTTGGCAGCTGCGACTTGTCGGCGGAAGATTCTGCCGCAATACATTTCCGGGTGACTGTAGAAGAAAAGGAAGATGGGAACTTGTGTTGTCGAAACTAGGAGTGTTTTACAATATAACATTAGTAGTGCTGGAGATTTTTGTAGCCAATGTAATTATTGATTCCGTAAGTGTTGTGCATATTCAGTATTCTCGTGGTAAAACAGGCCTGCAGGTTTTGGTTGGAAGCTTCGATTAAGCTTGTTGCGTAACGTGCAACTGTTTTAGTATTGCTTTGATGGTACTCTTTTGCACTGCTTTGTTGTTGTTGATTTTGTTGCCCTGTTTCTCGGAAAGCAGTGGGGTAGAGCACGTGACAGAAAGAGGAAAATAATATATCTTTTTTTCTATTCTCGTGTATTGCGTTACTTTCCCCGAGTCATTCGTGAAAATGAGACAGTTTAACGAAGGCCTTTTATATCGGGAGCTGTGTTTTCTTTTCTATATATGACTATAGCTGGTTTTTAAGCGTCGTTTTTTATCTCTCCCGTTTTATCTCCGGGTCTTGATTATACTAAATTGGCAGTGATCCCTGATTTCTTTTATTATACCTAAATTTTAACGATAGATCTTGTGATTTACGGGAAAATCTGTAATAATTTAGCCGCCATATAAATAGTGTCCAAAAATTTACTAACAGTTTTAAAAATTGACCACCGAGTCTATGAGAATTTGCACCAACATCCGTCACATCTATGAGGGAACCACTACTATATTTACTAATGATGGAGCAGGCCTGAAAAAGAGTGAGCATTAGCTTCTTTTTATTAAAATGGAGTCGTTTCATCCAACGGAGTCACTGCCTCATTTATACTTGAATTGCCGACTCATGGAATGAAACCACTATACTGAAAACTTCCATACTAGCCCATAGACACACCTACTACCATTCACCTTTGTCGGGCTTTCACTCTTGAGCTTCCTGGACAGAAGGTCTTCCTTTCCAGTAACTTTCTTGAGCATCTGTCCTGCAGTTTCCAGGTCTCTCTTCTCGTATTCAACATCCACTCTTCACTTCATGTTTTTTTTACATGTTTTTTCATCATTAAATTTATAAACGCGTACAAGTAGTGTAAAATAGGTTAAAAGATTATTGGAAGAGCTTTTTTCCACTAATAATACTTAAGACGAGGAGACATACCATGACCTCTGCTACTATGCATACCATTTCAACGACATCCACCAAATCTAGGAAATGTTATTAGCCGTAACTGTGGTCCAGCTCTGCAGAATTGTTTATTGATATTGTTGTTATTTTTGCTGCTGTTGTTGTTGTGGCGTTCCGAGATATTTGCGATACCCTTGAATTTCCAGAGGGGAGTAGCCGAAGGGAACTATTTTTACCTGTTGCGTAGATTGGAGCGGGATTTCTCCATGTCCTAAACGGTCGGGCAATACAGTTTACGCGCTTCGTTCCTGAAAGTATTGGAAAAATGAAGGGCCTCGTGCAGGGGCCGTCGGTAATTGTTTTACTGAATCGGGAGGAAAGGGGATTTGGTAAACATTATTTTTTTAACAAATGGTAATTGGGTTTTTTCGTGTTTGGAGCGCCAGTAACTGGATAAATGATTTTGCATATATTTGTGGTTTGTTCATTGCATTTGTGGGCATTTATCGGACGCGGAATTGATGAAACAAAGTGAAATTGATTTAACCAACGTATCAGCATCCGATAACTGTGGCAACAAGGGTGTTTATTTGCTTTAGTTTTGGTGTCATGGAAAGAAAAGTATAGTGTTTATGAAGAGCCTTCTCCTTAGACTTAGAGTTTTTGATTCCTGTGTTCTTGGAACCGAGTATCAGTCAGTTTTCCGTTTGTCTGTTTCTGCCCTTTTTTTCTTGTATGTCACTCATATAACTCCCCTGCTGATGGCCAGTGTTACATCTTAAATTATGTAATTATTGAAGAATAATCTGATATTCACTAATGATCTAGTGCAGAATTCCAGTTGCTTTTATGTTTCTTGTATCTTATTTTTCACAGACGTGATGCTTTGGTTATGATGATCTTTAAACTTAATATCGGTATATATGCCTCATTAGGAATTCCTCAATAATTCTCAACGTTGTGCTCATTTCTGGTACTTAGTGTAATGGGGTTTGGGGAAAGGAGACAAAGAGGATTATTTGTTATTGATATTCGTCACTGTTTCTGGCGTTATCACCTCTCTTTTTCCCGAGCCTATGTATCTACTCTGCTTTTGTGGCGAGAACTTCTTTCATATTCGCAAAACCTAACTTTTTTTTTTTTTTTAACCCCCATTTTGTGATTTTATTTTTAGGATACAGGCAGCTGTTTTGTGATGATTTCTCAAACTTGTAACTCGTGGAAGCGGTGCCCCGGGAAAGATGTTCCGCTACTTATTTGTTTTTTTAGTTCTCTTATTGATAGCACTTGCATCTCCGGCAGCATAACATACTATAGTTCATAAATTTCCTGACACTTGTGTTTCTCATCTTTATTTCTATTTCCGGTCAATTTACGTACCTTCTATTTTGTTTTGATTACTGGTTGGGGGCTTTGAAGTTTTCTTTCTCTCTCTCCCTTGGATTTTCCCTCGTAAAATATTGAATACGCCGGGCACTCCCGTTGACAATATCTATCTATCTTAATATTAAAAATCGGAATTGCTTCTGTTAAAGCTTGTTAAACTTCTCAGATTGTGGATTGTTTCCCAGCCACATTACTGTACAGATTAATTGAATACATATGTCATATCAGTTGCTTTTCTGTGGAGTCTCATATACTCTTAATATCAAATATTCTGTCTGCCTTTGTACGGCAAAATATTACAGTTACGTAAAATATTAAAAGAATTGTAATGTTAGACGTGAGATGAGAATCTGATTATGAATATATTTAGAAAACTCCTTGCGCTTGCATTACCGACTCTTCTAAGTTTACACACACACATATACACACTCACACACACACACACACATACACACACACACACACTTATCTCCACAGGCAATTCCCGAAGGAGGCTGCCCCGGCCAATTACTGTTTTATAGCAGTTTTACGAGAGCTATGGTCATGAGTCGTTTTTCCTCACTTATGTATCCGTAATATATGAAAGAAGGAGCGAGAAAGATAGAATGAGGCCTAAAATAATGACATAGATATCTAGAGGTACTGAAAGATGCAGAATGACAAACTCTTTTCTCTTTATTAATCATGTTTGCTGGTGCCAATCTTTTAGCTTTATTGGTGGTAGCGCCTTCTGGTGAGAAGGCACGACTTCTCAGAATATTCCCAAACGGAATTTTCCAAAAATAAAACTCATAGCTCTGGTTGTTTTAACAGATTGATGCTTTCACTCTTGTTACTTGCTTGCTTATTTTTAAATATGTTTTTGTAGTTTTCACTAACTGAAGGATCATCGTCACGAAAAGATCTGAGCAACATTCTCTTGCGATTTGTTTTGTTTAAGTACGTTGCCTCTGCAGTGATGAAGCCTAACTTTGGTCCAGGGATGTAGTACATTTTCAAGTCCAGATAATACTGATTTTGTTACATAAACCTTTCAATACTTGGACGGGAATCAACCAGCCTCCTTGACATATAATGGTAGTGTGATAAAACCCTTAACATTTCCGGATCATTCGTTGTGAAAAACCCTCGTATTTGTTTCGCTTTTCTCTTAAGACTTCTTAAATGACTCCCAATGAAGTGCTGTTGTATTAGAGAAGGAGAAAGAGCAGCAATTTCGTAGCACAATGTAAAGAGAATCGTATGGGGATGGATAAGAGATGAGTGAGGAAGAAACGCCA
>NC_087213.1:46273409-46278409 GCF_015104395.2 Macrobrachium nipponense
AACACCACTTCAGAGCCCTCAGCGACATGACGTTTTAGAATCCCGCTAATTTTTAACATCGATCTTGAGAATAGATCGTAATTCATAATAATAGATATTTAGATTTATATGTAATGATATTTTTAAGAACTAATCACATCGGTATGAGATAGGTAACGTTTATAGGGAAGAGTTTAACCTGTCCAGGATTACAAAGTATATGTATTAGGGCTTGTGCCTTGTATGATAAGGCGCCCTATGAGGTAATGTTAGACTAGCGATAATCTTACGCTAAGTCGGTTGGTATTGCACTTCCATCTTCAATGGAGTGTCTGGGGGTTTGTAGATCACTTACGAAGTCGGTATTATCTTGTTAGTTATTACGACGATGTGTTAAACTCATGGTGAGGAGGTTCTTGTAGAAAACACGAAATATAAAAATATATGTATTCTTCTGAAGTTTTACATGCTGAAGATCAGATATGATTGTACAAGTCTTCTAATAACGATAGCTTGATCGCTTCTGCCAATGATGATGGCTAATCCTATTCCTCTACATGATAAAGCTTAGGTAAAGAGGTACAGGTCTTCTAATGACGATAGCTAACTCTGTTCTCCTTGTCTGCCATCTCTGTTACAAGTTATGAAGGAACAGACAGTAGTTCGAACATATGAACATACATACAAATGACATAGTTTCATACGAACACACAATCAAATGAGACACGCTACAGATCACGTAGGCCGTTTGAATCATAGGTCGGGGTAGTTGTCTCAAGCAGGGAGCTTGGACTAATATTTATAAACAATTGAATGACTACAGGTGACGGCATGTTATCTTAGCCTACTTTTATTGTATACGTCATCTTTAGCGTCTCTAGTCTGATCACATTCCTGCAAGCAATCTTTTATATATATGGACTAACATTCCATATTTTTATTATGTAAACACTTACATATGCATACTGTTGTAATTTTGGTACTTTTTACTCATTGGTAGACTAAAGATATTACCCATTTTGTTGAACCTGACAAAATTACGGATTATCTCGTTTCCTTAACTGTAGACATTGCAGATGTGAAGCTGTCGCTTTTGATATGATAACGTTTGCATTTCTCGAGTTGGAAAAACGTTTATTAGGGACATTTGAGAACGGATTGCTTGACAGAGGAAACTTGCTCATAACCAGAAAATAATTGGTCGTAAATTTTGAAAGTGAATGAGAGAATATTCAATATCCATTACTAGTTTTGATATTCATTTTACTTTCAGTAAAATTAGGTGTAATTTCCTTGAAAGAGTTATCTTATCTGTGCATACATACGAACGGTGACGGTTCTATTGATCTTGTAGGTGAGAGTGAAATAATTGCCAAAGGAACATAGCCGTAAGCCACAGATTTATTGTTTAGGCGAAAAATCAGGTATTTGGCTTACTTCTAAGAAGAATGTATTATACATTTTCTCCATGTCATTGTACCGAATCAAGCAGTTCACTATTTGAATAATACGTGTTTTCTACCTTGCTATTTGAAGCCGTATAAATTATTTATCACATTAGGAGCCTTTATCGACCTTTACATTTACCAAACACTTTAATTTTACTTTTTTTTTTCTCTCTGTACAGCGCAGTATGTTGCCAGAAGGCTGTCGAGAATACATAAATCTACATCTCGGAGTTGCATTCCGTATGTAATTGAGCGCCGGTAGAAGTTTCCTGTCTTGCGTCAGACAACGAGGAAGTATTTTCCACATTTCATACGCGTATTCAAGAATCAAGAATATTCAGCGGGACCAGAAACCCAATAATATTAGGCTGCACTTGGTGCTACGAGGCCTCACCATAGCCTAGATTCATACTCGTACATTAATATGCATTACAGTGAGAATAGGTTGGCTGGCGAAATGAGGCTTTCTTTGGGGGCAGAGGTTTTCATGTTTGTGAAAATCGGTTGTTGCCTATTCGCATCCAGATATGTTCCGGAATACGTTTTACACGTCACTGTAACTTTCAGTTAATTCAGTTTTTTTTTTTTTTTTTTTTTTTAGGATCGTATTTTTGAAATTTGTATAAAGGCAATAGAAAGTGTGTTTTATGTTAAACATATTTCTAGGTGTTGATGGATATTACGTAACAGATTTTCGCTAAACTTATGTATGTCGTAAGATGCATTTCTCCTTAATAATGTTTTGGCGTTCATCTGACACCTGTTTAATATAGTGTTACCTATAATAATGCTTATGCAAGGAATGATACAGGAAGTAGCAGTGATATTATTGGCAGCAGAAATTATGGCACTGGTACTGGCAGATATGACAGTCCTAGGCCTTTATGAGACCAACTCGTAATTCTTATTGTGATCGTAATATCTCGTAGGGGAACCACTTAGATGTAGGTCACAGAATGTTCTTAGAAGAGGCTGTATTATTGCTTATAATTCCAAACATTCGTTATGGAATTATACTTCTCTTACATACATACATACATACATACATACATACATACATACATACATACATACATACAGATACCTGCGCTTTTTTATATATATTTTCGAGTTTAATGGATTAGTCTTGCGATTTTACTGTAGCAATTTCAAATTGGATATGCATCTATATTAATTGTGAAGTAAATAGTTTACAGGGAGATTGCAATTAATAAATGGTTTTTGGCCCCCAAAATATGAGTATTGTATTATTCACTGAAACTAAGCGTTGTATTTGTTATTTGTCTCCAGGGCAGCAAGTAGAAAGCGTTGCCTTTTTTTTTCCTCTAAGTTGCCTTTTGTGTTCCTTTTTTCAAAAATATTCACACCAATTTTACATTATTTCTGAATCCTGCCCAATCACGAATCTGTGTCACTGGACTTTTTTTTTTTTTTTTTTTTTTTTTTCTCTTGCGTTACCCATCGCCTACTCCTTTTTAATCGAGCAATGCTATTCATAGCATTCCTCGATACGTTAGTGAGATAAAGTTAATTACATATCATTCATAAGGAATCTCGCTTTTCCTAGTGGCATGGCCCTCACACTACCTGGCCAATATTTAATTAGGAATGCTTAGTGATACGAAACAGTGACGAATGCCCATTTTGGTAGGCCGTATCGATTCTCTCTCTCTCTCTCTCTCTCTCTCTCTCTCTCTCTCTCCCCAGTGATCTTTATTGGAAAATCTGTAGCACCACCTTTCTCCTAATGGGGAGAGTTTTGATGATGAAGTTAGGTTTTCTATTAGTTCGAAGGACTACCTCCTCTGAATAATGTATAGCAATATATATATGTGTGTGTGTATATATATATATATAGATATATATATATATATATATATATATATATATATATATATATATATATATATAGCCTATTGTTTGTGTGTGTATGAATGTTTGTATATTTGTTTGGATGCTATAGAAATCCGAACTGATTGACAGACCCAGACATGATTTTGCTTATGGCCTCTGTGTCACCCCAGAAAGGTTTATAACTCAAAATCAAACCCCATGACAGACATACAAACACAGACAAAGCAAATGATAGTTTCATTTATAGTCCACCTTTTCTTCAGTAACATTATGTGAGTCACCAGTAGCTTGGGTGGAAAGCTTCAGTTTTTCTTCCAGTTGGAACATCACAGCATTCATGGATGAACTTTTCGTATTTCTGTTTGTCTAGAACAGTGTTTCCCAGCCTTTTCTGACCCTAGCACCCTTTGTTGTCTGGTTAAGCCAGTCCAGCGCCCCCTAACTAATATATTCTTACTAGGATAAAAGAGAGTGAATTGTATTGCTTGATCATTAGATTTTATGTAGCTGATTTCTTAAAACTAAAACAAAGTGCCATTATTGCTCATAGAAGAAATACACCAATATGATTTTCGTTGATGCTTTCACGCAACTAGTTTCTGGTTTCGAGGCTTTGTGTTGGTTAGAGCCACCCTCATATCATAGAGTAACCCAATTTGAAGGAGGTTCCGGGCAGTTGTTTTGAATACTGTTCTCGCTGGTTTAGGCTGAACTACCAACTGAGCACACCAGAAACCTGACGATGGTAGAGTGCGGAATTCTGTTGTGTCAATTCTGGAAATGTATGATCCATGGGGAAGTTTTGTGCCATAGTGATCTCTAGGAGCGAGAGGTGAGCAACAATATTTTCTACAAGCATTGGCTTGATTACCTTGTCCCCCAGTTTTTCAGGCAAGAAACTGCTATTTGACTGTCATGTATGTAATGCTTCCCAGCAACCCCTATAATTGATTTCCGCTCCCCAGGTTGGGGAACACCAGTCTAGAAAAAAAAGCAGGATTTCGGGGACGGGTGGCGATACAGGAGATGCAAACAAATAAATCAGTTAAGTAATCGAGAAAATGTTCGATTTTCGATGAACGTTGCTTATATATTTATGAATATTTTTGTAGAGGCGAGAAGGATATCTGTTAAAAGTTCAATTATTGCGGATATTCAAGCAGCACCTTCTTGATCTCTGAGAGTCTGCCTTTAAGGTTCGCAACACTTGAAGCTCTAGAATACAATGGCTTATTCATCTTACCCTACTCGGGACGACGCTGACACACAAAGGAACTGGCCTTTTGCACGCTATGTTCTGGAAAGGAAGTGTGATCCTCGATGCCTCTTTTCTCTCTCTCTGTTTGTTTGTTTATTTGTTTTTATCCATATGGATCTTCATCGTGAAAATAATACGTGATGGTGAATCTCAAATAGCGTTCTTTTCCGTGAAAGTGATTTTATGGCCTCTTGATTTTTCATGTATTAATTTAATTGGTAACACATTATATTTTGTTAAAACATTGCTAATAAAAAATTACGTTATAGACTAGCACTGATTGTCTACCTCAAGATAAAATTTTCATAAGATAACAAAGTGTTTGGTCGAGAATCTACGGAAAAAAATTGTTCTTTGTTGAAAGTCAAGCTGTTTTGCGTTATAGCAAACACGTGTGGCTAATTTTTGTGCATGTGAGTATGTGGTGTGTATGTGTGTGAGAGAGAGAGAGAGAGAGAGAG
>NC_087213.1:46283409-46350909 GCF_015104395.2 Macrobrachium nipponense
AATGAATTCTCTCTCTCTCTCTCTCTCTCTCTCTCTCTCTCTCTCTCTCTTCTCTCTCTTACGCGTTGGATCAGAAGTCTGTCTAGATTTTCACCTTAATCACAACTCTTGGTGACGTTGTAACGGGAAGTGATAAGGGTGCCAATGAAGCAATAGAGAATCTGTTCCAGTTACAAAAGTTCCTTGAGCATGATGTTGTGTTGAATGCTGGTGAAAGAATATTCTCGGACGTTAAAATACTCAAATGTTGCAAACCTATGAAAGGAATTTTGGCATGGTGATGTGGGAACAGGTTTTATTGTGATAATAAGGGATAAGCTCTATAATTGCTCATTAACCTACGTTATTTACTGGTCATACTTACATGGATCATTGTATCTCAGGACGATTTTAGGTAATTTATAACTAGCGCTTAATACGAACCAATCGGTGAAAAGTTAGAGCGATATCATCATTTTCCCCAGAAGTTGTTAATTAACCAGTAAACCGACATGGCTCAGTGCGCTATGATAAAGTTTTATACTTGTAAGATATATTTTCATGCTAGATGTCCAAGAAAAAAGCCATATCCATGTATTAGCATTGGAGATGCAATTCGAGAGAGAAAGGATTATGTTTGTCAAGTATGCTTAACTTATAATAGGGTAATTTATCATATAGAAAGCGAATGTTCAGTTGAAATGAGCCATTATAAGAGGTGTGTTGATGAAAATTCTAAATGTGTTAACAGCACTATATAATAAGGTAATTTATAATATCTACCTACCTATCTATCAATTTTTATACACACACACACACACACACACACACACACACACACACATATATATATATATATATATATATATATATATATATATATATATATATATATGAAGTGAATAAGACAGGCAGAAGATCAGTACCAAACGCTTTCTCCTGTTTATTAGGGCATCATCCCCAACAATGCCTGAATAAACAGGAGAAAGCGCTTGGCATTGACCTTCTGCCTGTCATTTGCCTGTGGTACTCGCTTATATAATGAAGTCAACGCGCATCTGCTGTGATATATATAAATATATATATATATATTATATATATATAATATATACATATATATAATATATATATATATATATATATATGATATAGATATAAATTATCTATAGATATATGTATATAATAATGAAAGAGGAAGACTTTATTATAAAATCTGAAGCAGATAACAGGAAAGGCACATAATTTATTCACTGGCATTGCAGAGTTTAACTTTGAAGAGTTCTTCTTTTGTTAGGCCGAGCTTTCCACATATATCCTACATTTTTTACCTCCAGATTTCCAAAAATTTCAAAGAATATCTAAAGGGTAAATATATGTAACTAAATAGTTTAATCAGAAACTATAGCTAGGTCTATCCAAAGACAAAATCTATCCTTTATTTATTTACAATCTAGCATGCAAATATATATATATATATATATATATATATATATATATATATATATATATATATATATATGTGTGTGTGTGGTGTTGTGTGTGTGTGTGTGTGTGTGTGTTTGTGTGTGTGTGTGTGTGTGGGCGCGCGTAGATCCAATTGAAAAGGTTATTTGACTTCTCACTATTGCATAGAATTAATTCAATGTTTTTTTCAATTTTTTTCATTAAACAAGATCTTAAGATGTTGAACAATGTAATCCCCTTGATATTAATATACTGATGGTGTCTTAATACTCAGTATCCAGATTTGCCAGTAGCTTAATGTGAAGTAGCTAGCCGAAGGACTGCTAAACTTCAGCTTTCATCCGGCGCTGTTTATCATCACTCACCTTTAATGACAAATTCTCTCTCTCTCTCTCTCTCTCTCTCTCTCTCTCTCTCTCTCTCTCTCTCTCTCTCTCTCTCCCATAATTGATAACTTTTACAATTGAAAAATTTGCTGTAACAATATGGATTACTGGGCGGTATACGGTAGTTCTAAGGAGCTTGTAGTATTCGGCTAAATACTCTTGAGGCACTTCAGCTGACCAAAAGAAATTTCGTGTTTTTCGTCTCTACCGATCTCTTACATAAAATTATCGCACAGGCAGCACTCCTCATTTAATAAACATAATGTATATTTCTTTGTTCTCTCCCCGCAACCCAGGCACACACTTGTTTTACCTATACACATAAATACTGATACAGGATTTAGGTTAGATAAAGCCTCAGTTGTCTTCTATTTCCTATGCACTGGCGATTTTTTCATCTGAAATAATTATTACTACCGATATTATTGCTCACTTTCCATCTTTAAAGGTGTGTGCACAGCTTCAGTGTGGTGAAGGCAAAATTCTGTATATATTTCTATGTGAAACACTCGAGTGGCGTCGTAACAGGACAAATAGGATAACGGGCGTTGTTATTGTGAGATGTGGATTCGTTGAAAATATTTTTTTATTTTATTTTATTCTTTTTTTTGCCAGAGTAGATGAAAGGAGGATGAAAAATGTGTGTATGATACTCTTACGAGAAACATCATTGCGTTTATGAAATCATAAACGCTTTTTTTATCTTTCCTATATCTTCTGTATAAACACGTGGAATAAACACTGACGTTTGTATGCTTTCTTTAATCATTAAATTATTTTCATTGGTCCCTTCGTGCTCAGGCTCCCTTTAAGCCTTAGGCTTTTCTGGGTGACGGGAAATATATATATCTGCCATCCCAGACTTATCATGCGCCTCTGAGCCGCCTGAGCCTGGCTGCTTTTGGTGCTGGAATGTTTGAGTCTGCTCGGTGTTGCAAATTCCTGCTCATTTTAAGTTCTGCAAGAAAAGAAAGTTTCTTCACGATTTCGTCTTTTCATTTTGACGTCATTTGTTAACATCTCAAATGCTTAATATTTACAGTATAGGACATTTGTGAAGTACACTAAGAAAAAGTTTCTTGAACTAAATACCGATCATTTCGTTTCATATTACCGAAGATTAGTCACTCACAGAGTTCCTGTGATTTAAGAAATTATTCCTTTTTCTGTATAAACTAACTCACCAGAGGCATGTTTCCGTATTTTTGAAGCTTGAAGTTGATTATTGGTGAGTTGGACTGTAGTAAAATTTTACTCATTTCGCTTTCATTATTCTTTTTTTACACAGTCCTCTATCTTTATAAGCTAGGAGTCATCTGCTCGAAAATGAATAATGAAAATGAAATTATTATAATTATATTGAAGCTCATTTCATACTTCTGGTGGCGAATTTATAAAGAAAAAATTGATTATTTTTCAAATTACAGAACTCCTTGCAGCAATAAATCTTCAGTCAGATCTCTAGTTCAAGTAATTTCTAACAATGCCAAATGGTAATTTTTAATCATCTATAATCTTGACAGATTCGGTAAAAAAATTGGAAAGAAAAATTATCAATAGTGATTAATATAATATATATATATATATATATATATATATATATATATATATATATATATATATATATATATATATGAACGTTATCCCTTTTCCTCTCTATTTGGGGGTAGCGCCAGAAGGGAACATTCTCAGGTTTCCCAGCCAGTCCTTAGAGACGAGGTAGCCAATCTCACGCTATGCTACTGGAAACGGAGGGAAGGTTCAAGTTTGCCGAACACTTGTTTGTATTACGAGACACTATAAAAGCTGAAACGAAACAAATACCTTTAGAAACCCTTGTATCTATATGTCTTGAGTGTACCCATTGTTCTCTTCAGTAGATATGACGATATTGAAGCTTCGTACATATTTCCAAGCTGGCTGGGAAATCCTAGATATTGACATTATTTCTTCACTTATTAATTCACAAGGGTAAGGTTGAACAGAAAGTATTTCCTTTTTAGACCTACTTAGTCGGTTCACGACTTATTGCTTAAGATATGCAAAATTCCTAATTTCACTTTATGAACGTTGTATTGATATTTCCTCTGAGAGAAAATCAGATTTGATGATCTTCCAAAAAGCAAAGACTTGATTGCAACATAGAGGTGAGTAAGAGTAGAAGTCTGAGTAGGAAGAGGAAGTAGAGAAAGGACACAGAATCCTCTCCTATATCAAAGGAGGAGACAGCTATTGTACCCTCCTCTCCTTCCTTCGAGTCTCTCTCTCTCTCTCTCTCTCTCTCTCTCTCTCTCTCTCTCTCTCTCTCTGCGGAAGAGAAAGAAAATCGCGCGTTCTCCTTTATCCCTTTTCAGCTTTTGTAAATATTGCTTCCACTAACTAAATTAAATCAGTGATTTTTCGTTTCCCGAATTCTTTCATCTTTCCAGTGGGTTGGGTCCTTTGTGTTTATTTTTTCTACTCTACGAATTGTTTCTGTTTTGGTGCGTGTGTGTGAATATCGTTGTCAATTTCTCATAGTTTCCATATTTCTGGGTTGAATTGGAGTTTTTATCACATCACCGTCATTCATATACACGTATTATGCCAGAAATATCCTTTAATATCCAATTCGCTCTACCTCGGAAATAATATATTTTTATATGAATGGGAATTTTTTAGTTCATAATAATTTCGTCCTCTCGTCGATTCGAACCAACGCACAGAGGAGTAATCAGGACTTCATCGACGTCTTTACCGGCTCGGCCAGCAGGCGAGTTATAAGTTGATATTTAGGTATTTGTAATTAGAATTGTTATCCACCCAACTCTGCCATGTTCACTAAGCCGTACGTTTGTTGGCTGAGTTGGTAAAGACGTCACTGAAGTCCTGATTTTTCATCTGTGCGCTGGTTCGAATCGACGAGAAGAAATAATTATCAACTAGAAAATTTCCCTTCAGTTAACATATATGAAAATATATTAATTCCGAGGTAGAGTGAATTGGATATTAGGGGACATTTGTAGCTTAATGCGAGCGCGCGCGCACACACACACACACACACACACACACACACATATATATATATATTATATATATATATATATATATATATATATATATATATATATATATATACCTACACATAAATAGGAACATGGTGTACATAAAGTCTCTTTACAATTAAAAAAAATGTATTACAAAAGCAAATGAACTGACTGATACGTGGATATTATTACAAAATGAGGAGTAGGAGCTTTTTTGCCTTATTTAATACACCTCCACACGGGCTTCAGTCGTTGCACGAAGCACATGACGACGGTACACGATTTCTTGCCATGTTCGTTGTGGCATAGTTTTCATGCGTGGTGGCAACGTCATCGGTGATCTTTTGCTTGAGATTAGTGATGTCCCGTATCTTCGTTCGATACATGATATCTTTAACATAACCCCATAGAAAGAAGTCCAAGGGAGTGATATCTGGTGAACGAGGTGGCCAGGGAATTGGGCCATCCGTTCCAATCCACTAGTCTGCAAATGTTCCATTTAGAAACCCACGAACGTGCAGTCCCCAATTTGGTGGTGCACCATCTGGCTGGAGAATGATGGTTGGCTGAAGGTCATCTAGCTGTGGTAGTTGTGGTGCTACATATTCAGTCAAAAGGTCTAGGTAAACATCTGCAGTAATTGAAGTCTCGTTGAAAAAAAACATGGACCAATGATTTGATTGTACATGATACCACACCACACATTCACCGTTGGACTGTCTCGGTGAAGTTTCCTAGTTACTTGGGGTTGTTATGATCCCCAGATTCTCAACTTGTGTGTTTAGTTTCCCTGAATCATGAAAGGTTGTCTCATCACTGAAGCAAACTCGGTTGAGGAACGTTTCATCCTCAGAAGTTCGTTCCAGGATGTCAACTCTGACTCTTTTCGTCTTGGTGTGTCATTTTGTTCGAATGCCTGTATGAGTTGCCCTTCATAAGCATACAATCGCAAGTTCTCGTATAGGACTTTATGCACTGTTGAACGTGGTAGCTATAAGTGTCTGGCAGCAGTACGGATAGACTTTGTAGGAAAACGATCTAAGGCTTGTCATACACAATACATGTTTTGCTCCATTATCATGTCTTCTTAAATTTCTTGTACCATGCACGAATTGATGGACATGACGTTGGATCTCTTCCATAAGTAGTTCTGCAGTTTTGCTGAGTCTGCCTATCGAATTTTGTTTCAATAAACCATGACACACCTTGTAACTTTTGTTGAGGAGTAGCCATTTAGGGGTTCATTTAACAGAACCTCTTCCACTTGCAGGGTGCCTGTAATACACAAATGCAATGCAATGTGATTAAAAACTCATAATTGCTTAGTACATTGAACAAATCTGATTAGGAAATCTCATCAATGGCTTTTGTAATATATTTTTTAAACTGCAAAAGAGACTTGATGGATCTCCTGTAGTTCCCACACCCAAATAATGTACATTATATATGTATATATATATATATATATATATATATATATATATATATATATATATATATATATATATACATATATATATATATGTGTGTGTGTGTGTGTGTATCATGTTTGTATGCATGTGTTTGTGAAACCTCAGTCACTTTGGGCTCATTACATCCAAAGGTAATTGTAAATTTTTCATTACGGCTTGGTTTTTATGCACTGTTACCCTGTTCCATCCATCCTCAAGAAAGCTATTCCCACAGTAAAGTGAATTAGATTTGGAAATGCTAATTTTGGCCTAATGAAATAAGAAATATGATATATATATATATATATATATATATATAATATATATATATATATATAGATAATATATAAATATATAATTATATAATATATATAATATTATATAGTGAACGTCGAATTGTACGGAGATATAATAATACTTATAACGGTGATGTACTTATGTATATGTGATATATGTCAGTAATTGATTATTAATGGGCTGTCAAAAAGACAAGGTTAATAACGAGCACCATTTTCGTAAATTCATCGAGTTATTTATTTGCTTTTCATATTATACCTACAATAATAGGAGATAGGTCTCTTTGGCTTTAGATGAATCTGGCTTTATACGATTTTGGCCCTTGCATTCAAGTGTTAAAGGGTGATAACTTCTTTTGTTATCCGGATAACCTAGATAAATACTTTAAAAGAGGATTTTCACGGTTTCGTAATTAAGTTTTTCACATTTACAGATCCGATTCGTTGGTAAGTTCTAGTGGTTTGTAGTTTTAGTTTCCTGTTTAAAAAAAACATTGAAATTGCTTTGTCTGTCCGCCCTTAGATATTTAAAACTACCGGGCCGCGGCTGAAAGTTTCATGGACCGTCGCTGACAGTTCCGTACAGCATTATACGCTGTATAGTGAACTCGATTGCACTGAAAAAACTTCGGTACATTTTGTACTTGTATCGTGTAATGGAAAACTAAATCACACTCTCTCTCTCTCTCTCTCTCTCTCTCTCTCTCTCTCTCTCTCTCTCTCTCTCTCTAATGTCCTATTACGTTTTTATGGGAAATAAATTAATGTATATATATATATATATATATATATAATATATATATATATACATATCTATATATATATATATATATATATATATATATAAATACATATCTATCTATATATATATATCATATATATATATATATATATATAATATATATTATATGATGGATGCAGGGAGGACAGCTAATCATCAGTTATATGAAAATATGGGGGCAGTGGAAACAGACCGATACATGAAAGCTTCTGTTTATTTGTGCCGATATGTATTTATAATCCACAATATTTATTCTTATATATATATATATATATATATATATATATATACTATATATTTATAGATATATATACATATGTATATACATATTACATGTGCGTTTTTTCAAATGAATTCTAATAGGAATGTCGAAGTTTGCTCTACAAGTAAACCAGGAAATACTATCACCCATGCCAGCGATGTTAATCGTTATGATAATGAAAAAATTAGTAACCTCAACAACACAGTGCCTCTCAGTCTATACATGAAGAATGACAAGCATTTCCTCAAGCAATATCAACTTTAAAAGACCTCAGAACCTTTTCTTTTGGAATGGGTATTGAATTTTGCACTTTGTAAAATCATGTCCAAAACAATTGAGCGAGTCACTGAACCCCGAGCACGTCATCAAAAACCGCAGACGGGCAATTGAATGAGTGGTGATACGGCCCTCCCTCCTTCCCTCCCTTCTTCCCTCCCTCCTTCCCTCCCTCCTTCCCTTCCCCTTGTGAGTTGTATGTACCAGAGACGCTCAAAGTCCTTTGATCCTTCTCTGTACGACACCGAAGGCTCTCCTGGAAGCCCCGTTACTCCCTCCAGTCTTCCACTGTATGAAATGATATTCGACGAGCGATTAGGCCTACTTACGAGTGGTCGTTGGAAGGTGGGACCGAAAGTGCTCGGTTCGTGTTTTGAGAGTAGAATGCTCCTATTTTTAGCCTTCCTCGGTAAAAGGTGAAAAGCCAAGCATGTTTGTAAGTCCATCTTCTTGAATCTCTCATCCATGATTTAGCGAGATAGATCCGGGTTGTGGCGAGACAGATACATGGAGAGAGAGAGCAGTCCTTGAATATCTCTTCTTGAAAGTCCATTCAGCAAGCTATTCTTGGAACTGCCGACGATTTATATACTATGTGCGTGTGTATGTGTGTATAAAGTTTAGTAGGTTTTAGTAGATATACGCTTATTTTGCATACACACACACACACACACACACACACACACACACACATATATATATATATATATATATATATATATATATATATATATATATATATATATATATATAGTGTGTGTGTGTGTGTGTATGCTTGTTCATGTTGAGTTGTATAAAAGGATTTATAAAGTTCATCTCTTCTTTGTTGAAGTGAGCTATAGCTATTAAATGCTAGTGACCAGAAAATACGAAATAAGATCATTAGAGACAAATGATGTTTCCATGATATATAGAATGCGAAGGATTAAAAGGGTTGGAAGTGTGGATATAAACCGAAGACTAAGTATAAAGCTCACATTTGCGAAAAGAGGCGATCTAGGAGAGAAAATGCATGTTAGGCGGATGAACCTTCGGTATGAGCTGATGTTCTGTAAGATTCAGGCTCACGGCTTTCTTTTGTGATTCCGTTTTTGAAAAGGTGAGTGCAAGAGTGACTCGATTTTTCCCTATATGAAGCCATCCATAATGAAAACACGGAACAATTGCCAAATTATGTGCGCATATCACATTGATTCCCTTCTTTTCGTTTTTCTTTATTTATCCTGAGGTGCTGGATTTAACATATTTGACCTTCTACCCATCTAAGTTCTTCACTAAGTCCACTAACGAGCATGTTTACTATTCGGTTGTGTTTTTCCAATATTATTTTTATGTGTTAGCAAATCTTGAACTATGCTTTTTATTGTTCATAATATATCTTGAAAGATCAAGTGACGTGAAAATGGAAATACTGATTGGAAATATAGAACCACTTTGCATTTTCTTTCCACACTGTTTACATCACGCTTCGATCAAAGGTTCTCGAAACTAGAACCGTTCACAGAAGTGCGATGGACGTCAATATCTTTCATCTAGCTATCTATCAATCTGGGGTAGGTGAAAAGACCACTTTGATGTAAGATATCAGTGACCGGATGGAAGTACTATAAGAGGAGTCTCCTTGTTTTGTCAATACTTTATTTATTGTGTCGGTGATAGTGGTTATAACTGCTTCTGTTTGGTTTCAAGTTTACTTAAAATCTCATGGCATTCTCTGGAAGTTTCGCAGTTATCTATCAGCGTCGCTGTCCTGTCGTTGTAGAAATCAGGTTTCCCGTTTTGGTTTGCTTTCTCTTCCTTCAAAGGTGACACAAACTCCTCTTGGTAAAATTCTCCGATATTGTGGGATTCTGAAATTTCAAAAACATTGCTTGACCCACTATGCTAACTCTAGGTTAAGTACACACACACACACACGCACACACACATATATATATGTATATATATGCTTATCATATACACAATTGTTCTGTACAATGGTACAATTACTAGAAGGACCTCATTAAAACTGGATGGTAACTAGCGGAGTTATTTATTTAAAAAAGTCACAAGCTTTCAAGGTCAAACAGTCCTCATTATCAAGTAACCAAATATATATATATATATATATATATATATATATATATATATATATATATATATATATATATATATATATATAAGTATTTCAGGAGGTTTCATGGTACATCTTTGTACAAGGCCATAATTATTATCAAAAACGTTTCGCACTCACAACAATAAAAAAACAATTACGTTATATAATACATAAAAGGAATTCACGAAAGATATAAAAAATTAAAGATTAGAATTAACATTAAAAAAAACTGTAGGAAAGCGTTATTATTAACCAAGATGGTGAATATTATATGGTCAGTTTTGACGTTGAATCCCTTTTTATAAAGTACCACTGACCGAAACCATTGATATAATTTTAATTAAGATTTTTTTAATGCTGACACTGTTTTTATGGTTTTAATAGATCTGCTTTTAAACAATTTCTGGAACTTGCTGTGCAAGATTCCATGTTCGTGTTTAACCAGCAGCTCTATTCGCAGGTCGATGGAGTTGCTATGGGTTCACCTTTAGGTCCCATATTTGCACATTATTCTATGTCCGACTTGGAAATTAAATTTTTAGACCGGTGTAATTATTCTTTTAAACGAGCGTATTATAGAAGATATGTGGACGATACTTTTGTACTTTTTAAACATCCATGGCAATGTTCACAATTTTTAGAATATTAAATTTACGATGGAGATGGAGAACGAAGGCAGTTTACCATTTCTAGATATCAATGTCACAAGATCTAACTCTGAATTTATCACAGCTGTGTATAGGAAAAGGACGAATACGGGATTAGACAACAATTACTATAGTTCATGTCAAAAAACCTTCAAATTAAGCACTATTTACACTTTAGTTTAAAGAGCATTAAAATACTCTTCCAGTTGGCCAATATTTCATAGGAAAATGGAATTTTTATTAAACTTGTTTCAGAAAATTTCATATCCTAAAGACAGTTCTTAGAATCATTAATAAATTATTAACCAAATTTCCCCAACCACCTACGGTTAATTTTGATGTTCCGAAAAAACTGTTTTGCTTCTATCCCGCATGTGTATGATACCAAGTTCTCACTTCGACTTACTCAAATCATGGAACAGGAAATTCCATGTCTTCAACCCAAACTCATTTCGAATAATCCATGTAAAATAGGTTCATTTTTTAATTTTAAAGATCGCTTGCAGTCCTTCATGAGATCGAATGTTGTTTATAAATTCACATGCACTGGATGTCCAGGCTCTTACATTGGATCGACTCGACGGTTACTGCAAGTGAGATATTGCAGCCATATGGGCTTCAGCTTTCGTACAGGTCAAAGAATTAAGCAACCAGCTTTTTCCAATGTTAAAAATCATGCTGCAGTTTGTAAATTAGAAGTCTTGAAGCAGCACTTCTCCATAATTGGCTATACGAAGGACCCAGATCAATTAACCACCTTAGAGTCATTGAATAACACCTCGGCTTCAACTTGTATCTGGCATAGTTTTCGTTTTGACTGGGACCTCAGTTTTTGTCATTCCCTCTTCTTCTCTTACCTTGGGTGGTTGGAGTTTCAGTACTCTCTCTCTCTAGTTTATTTTAGTGTTTTTTTAATAATAACTCTTTCTTACAGTTTTTAATGTCAATTTTAATCTTTAATTTTTTTATATCTTTTGTGAATTCCTCTTATGCATTAATATAATGTAATTGTTTTTTCTTTCTTCACAGACTGATGATGCACCGTGTTGTGTGTGCGGAACGTTTTTGATTATAAATTATGGACTTGTACTAAGATGGATCATGGAACCTACTGAAAAATTTCTATATATATGTATATATTCTTGGATACTTGATAATGAGGACTATATATATATATATATATATATATATATTATATATATATATATATATATATATATATATCTATATCTATATCTATATATCATACCTTTCACCAGTGGATATTGATTCTTCGTTCTGATTATCCGGGTGACAGTTCAAATCTAGTTCGGTCGTCTGAATTGAATTGACGACATGCCCTTATTTTAAATCAAAATAGTTGGAATCTGGTCGCACAAGGAAACATAGCTTACCGTTAAAAGGTGAAGAAACTCTGTAGTTCACAAGACCCATATATTATCAAAGGGGGTCGGACCATTGTATTGAGAAGTTGTTGAGGATGCCTTTCAAAATACTTTAGAGAACCTACCATGCCGCCTCTTTGGATTACGAGAAAGTCTGTCTAACATGGTAAAATCAGGCCTGAACTTCCGTTAAAGAAAGAAAAGAGGTCATAAAGTATATTTAAAGTACAACCTTCCTATTGCATATTATTTTTGGAAGTTAGTTGATTATGTGTATGTATTACCCGAACCACTGACGTTGCTGGAATGTTTACCTCGGTTTTCTAGCCGTAATTATTTTTTCAGTTTTAGATGTGTGGTGCTTGGGCTATATTCTCCATTGAAATATCATGTAGGAATATTAATAACAAACTTCATCTTAACTATTGCTGGTACCTTTAGCTATATTTTGACCTCATTCAGTGCAAGCTTGCTTTCTTGTCCCGCTGTAGATTAGCAGGATAGATCTTGGATTAAGAGGTTATATAATATTCAGGCTTCATTCCCTCTTAATGAGAGAATGCCTTGACGAAGTTTCTTGGCTTCACCTTGGAATGTTTCTTCCTTGGTGAAGCCTTGAAACGGGCAAGAGGGCTCTCGAACTTGGGGAAATTTTCCCCAAGTCTCGAATCTAAATTTCTCTCTTTAGTCTTTCACTAATTCCTTTTTTTATTTCGACCTCTTCCTATTTTTAGCATCCTACTTTCTTCTTGTTGTCCAAACCCTATTAGTAATATTTCTTTTATTCAATTTTTTTTTTACTAGTAAATAGCGTGGATATTTCCACATTCGTTACATCATGCAGGTTTGATGAATGGGAGAAGGGATCACGGTTGGGAGGGATTTTCATTCAAAGCTATATGTGAGAGTATAGGATGACGTCAGCCGTCCCCGAAGATGGGTTTTGGACCTTTTGGCGGAAACTGTTCCCGGAGGTTGGGTCATCGGAATCCAGGGGGATCCAATCTTTGGGAAGAAGACTCTCGGCTTATGGCCGGAAGCCCGTCATTACAGATGCAAGGGGGATGATTCCATGATTTTATGGTCTCAGTCCCAACAGGCGGGTTTAGCTTACACCTGTGCCTCTGTATCTGTTTTTGATGCGATCCTACGGGTAGGGTATGGAGCGGATCATCTGGGAAGTATGCTCTCACTGTGCCGATAGTGGAGAATGTAAATGCCCTTTACAAACGTATGATACTTTCTTAATATTCTCAAACAGGTAAAACAAACAAACAAACACAAAACATTTAAACAAACAAACTAAAACCTTCTTATGGATAATTCGGCTAATGACCCCCCCTCCCCTGGATATTTGCTGACTCTCCACCGGCACTGTTGACGACTTTAGCGACTTCAAGTAATGACAACTCGGTTGACGACCAGGGAACTAAAAAGGGCCTTTCCTCCAGTTCCAGTATTTACACACTGGAACCATTTATTCCTTCATCCCCAGGATGCCAGGGGATTAAAAAATCTGGCAGTGCAAATGAAAATTGTAGAGTCTTGTATTGTACGGCATTGCACTTGATATGAATTATGAAAAATTGTTCACTCATTTTAAACCATTCGGAGAGATTGAAAGGATGAAGCTGAAACTCTCAAAAGACAAAAAAAGATTTTGAAGCATATATAACTTTTCAGGATCATTCCAAAGCTATGGTTGCCCTTTCCAATATCAAAACGTGGCAACATTTGCGGATTTTCTGGCTGTGCAAAATTGCATAATATTCAAAACGTTTTGGATTCTGAATTGACTATATTCCAAAGTACTCTGACTTGTGTGATGCCCAGAAAATTGCTCCAAGGGTATTACCTGAGCCAATTTGGTATGTTGCTTCGTACAAGGAATGGGTGCAACAACATCATTAAGGGATACGAATGCCTTGAGAAGAAGTTGGTACCATTCCTCAAGGAAATTTGAAGCGTTTTGGATATAATCTATTAATTAAGGCTGGGAATGAATCCCAAGCAGTATTATTGAGAAATTTTAAACCTTCTGATTCAGATAGCATTGGGAAAGTTTATCCTCACAGCACCTTCAACCAGTCAAAAGGATTAATATATTGTAGAGATTTATGAGTTTTCTGATGAAGACATACTGAAGAGATGCCCCTCATCTGTTTATAAAGTTAAAAAGCTACCAGGAGATAACAATGCCATCTTGTTGATATTTACCACACCCTATCTTCCAGACTATATAAAAGTCAGACACTTGAGCATTGCTGTCAAGAAATTCCACCCACGACCTATGCAGTGTTACAAGTGTTATGATTTTGGTCATGTTATTGGGAATGCACCAATGAAAAAAGATGCTTCATTTGCTCCAAATTCCATAATGCTTCTGAATTCCACGATACCTCCGTTTAACCAAAGATTGTGTATCCGAAAGATTTTGTTATCATTGTGAGGGAGCTCACTCTCCGAACTCAAGACAATGTCCTCTGTATAAATTAGAACAGACTATAATAGATACTGCTAATAATGAACATATCACCTATAAAGCTGCAAGAAAACATATTTTTAGGTAATAATTCGACTTATGCGAAAGTAGCATCCAAGAATCAGCATTCAACTGATGATATACAAGTTTCTCATTTCTTGTCTGGTGCAGAATCAAGGATTCCTGATAACTCTACTTCTTCATCAAGTCGATCAGAATCCAATTCTTGCATTGACGCTGGTATTCCCAAATCATTACCAAAACGCCAGCATATAAATAGAATAATTGGAAAAAAGAATGACACTTACTACCCAAAATCAAACTAAAAAAGAAGAGCAGATTTCTGTACAGAACAGATTCAACATACTTGCCACTGATGACAGCACAAAGAGACGAAGAACTTTCTGAAGTGGAGATGGTGGAACTAGAAATCCCAAAAGCAAAGTCAGAAAGAAAAAAACGTGTACTTGAAAGTACAACTCCTCCCAAACAAAATCAAAAAAAATCGAATAAACCAGCAGAAGATACTCTTCAAGTATACATACCTGAAAGGGCTTCTACCCATGTACAAACCCAATTGAAGCAGAAATAGTAACATTGCTTCAACTCCCAACCTCTGAATCTGAACTTAATGTTTCAGACAATCATATTACCACCCATGTGATAAAGGCCGAAGTGCACGCAAATGCACACGGTTCTCAAGAAGCGGAAGGAATCCTTACTAACAATGTACCCCTTGAAGAAAATAAACCCTCCCTCCAGTTTTTGGCAAAACTAGTAAATCAATGATATCCCATAAAACACCAACAGGGCATAAAACAACCCACAAAATGTCCTGTGGCTGTAATGATTGTTTTTTAGACGAATTCAATGACCTTAAAAAATATAAGTATACATAATATGAATAATCTAATAGACAATTTTACTAAGAACAAAAAATAAAAAACCAGTATGGTAAATTAGAAAGCCACAACACTTGTTGTATGTGTGTTGACCATCTAATAAGAAGCGTGCAACAGGCACCCTTCATCTTGAAAAATTTCTAGAAAAATTTAATCACAATCCAAAAGAAATTCAGGAAACGAATCGAAATCGAAGTAACCAACAGGGAGCCATAGCTAAAGAAGCAAAACCTAATTCAAAAAATACTGCTACTGCAGTTAAACAGAAACCCATTCCCGGCAAAATAAGCAGAAACAATACTCTACCTAGTGATATTCCACCTCCACTACCATAATGTACAATTCATACGTAATCCAATGGAATGTTAATGGTCTTAAAACCCGTTTACATCAAGGGGAAATTCAAAGACTATTAAAATATTATAATCCAATTGCAATATGCTTACAGCATACAAATGATACCGTTCAATCAATAGGAAATTACAATTTAGCATCTCATTCAGTTCCTTCTGCTAATACATTAGGAACTGCAATCTATATTCATAACAGAGTAACCTTTACGATGCTATGTCCTTTAGAACCTCAGAATTTCAATTATCTGGAGTTAGATTACATTTAGATAATACTCCTTTAATATATATAATATTTACAATCAACCCTCTTGTAACTATAATTTGCAAAATCTACCTAAAGTATTCCCCAAAAGGCAAGAGAATTTCCTATTATTAGGAGACTTTAACTCCCACAATCCCATCTGGGATACCAATTGTGTTGATGTTGACACAGATGGTTCAAAGGTCGAACAGATGATGAATGATCACAACCTCTGTATATTGAATGAGGCAGAGAGTAGCTCTTACTACTCAAAAACTCATGGCACCTATTCGTCAATTGATTTAACACTCTGTTCCAATAGTATTGTTGATAGGTTTGAATGAAATGTCCTAGATGACCTGTTTAACAGTGACCATTTTCCTATTTTGATTACCATATTAGGACATACACCAACTTCTCCGATCCAACGGTATAATACAAATAAAGCTGACTGGGATAAGTTCAAGTTTTACACTAGGCAAGTGCCTGCCTTTGGTTATTCCCAGGACCATGATAAAACAAACGACGACTTTGTGAATTTTATCACACAAGCGGCTGATAAATCGATGCCTCTGACTGGCAATCGACAGTTGAAACATTCGGTCCCATGGTGGTCAGACACATTAACCCAACTGATAAACGAAAAGCATGCAATTGGAAGAAATTAGAAACCCTAAATAAAAGATTCAAACATTTGAGTACAGGTCCCCTAATGTTAGGGAATACAATAAACAAATTAGTTGACATAGCCATAGAAATTAGTGTATTGAAACCATATTTCAATAAGATTTCTGCTAAATTTAGGAAGGAAGTAATTAAAGGCAAGATAATTTCATGGCAAAAATACGTGTCAAGCATATCAGATAATACTTCTATGCAGAAGGTGTGGCAGAAATTTAGGAAGATTAACGGTTCTTACAGTAGACCAGCAAGACACACATTAATGCATAATGGCTCATTAATACATGATACTCAGACAATCTCTAATATTATCGGTCGTAATATTGAAAACATAAGCAGTATTGATAATTTTAGATGCCCACTTTCGAGCCCTTAAAAGAAGATGAAGAAGCAATAAATATGAATTTTGATACTTGTAGAAGATAATTTACTACAATAAAAGATTTACTGAAGAAGAGTTGGAATTTGCATTATCAAACTGTAGCTCCACAAGCCCCTGGAAAAGATAATGTAAATTTCGATATGATGAGAAATCTAGCCCCTTTAGCCAAGGCCTATCTATTGGATTTCTATAATCATCTTTGGACCAAACATCTATTTCCAAAGGCATGGAAACATGCAATAGTAATACCAATAGCTAAGGCAGGAAAAGATCCTAGTAATCCAGATAATTACAGGCCAATTTCACTAACCAGTTGTGTTTGTAAATTACTGGAAAAGATGGTTAATTATAGATTGAATTGGTGCTTGCGTCGTATTAATGTTTTATCAAATTCTCAATTTGGCTCACAATCGGAGCGATCCACCTTGGACTCTCTTCACACCTGGAAAATTATGTACGTAGAGGTTTTGAACGAAAACAGATCACAATAGCCCTATTTTTTGACATTCAGAAGGCATATGATACAACATGGAGGTACTCGATACTAAAATCCTTGCATCATAACGGTTTCCGAGGACATCTTCCTATTTTTATCAGAAATTTTATAGATGGAAGAACATTTCAAACTCGTATTGATAATATTTACTCTGAATCTTTTAAGCTTGACTGTGGCGTACCCCAAGGCAGTGTTTTAAGTGGAACGCTTTTTGCGTTGGCAATTAACGATATAGTAGATCAAATGCCACAGGGAGTGCAAAGTGCAAAGTAGTCTTTATGTGGACGACTTTGCAATTTACTATTCATCCAACAATCTTCGTCATTTGCAAAGAATTCTAAATAATGCCATCGAAAAATACAAGCTTGGACTGCGTCTGTTGGTTTCAGACTTTCGGCAGAAAAAACTCAAGCAATAATGTTTTATAGGAATAGTAGATGGAAACAGAATCAAGATATAAATCTTACTTTGGGCAATGTACAAATCCATTTCCAAGATAAAGTAAAATTTTGGGACTGGTCTTTGATACTCATTTGAATTGGAAAGCACATGTATCTTACATCAAATCTAAATGTAATAGTGCTCTTAACTTAATGATGAAATTATCTCATACAATATGGGGTGCAAGGAGATCAACTTTACTGATGATATAAGGCATTGGTCTTATCAAGAATAGATTATGGAAGCCCAATATATGGATCAGGATCTGAAGCAACTTTGAAGTCTTTAGATCCAATACATACTCGAGGCCTGAGAATTTGTAGTGGAGCGTTTAGATCATCCCCAAATCTCTCGGTTTTATGTGAAATTGGAGAACCCCCTTTGTCGTTGCATCGGGATTTTGTAACAATGCGGAGTGCATTGAATATTCTGTCTACAAGTTCTCCTACAAAAAAGCTCTTTTTTCAGAGTGATATTTTTGTTTATAAATAATCATGTGCCATCATTCCCCATTAGAGCAAATAGGCTGTTGCAGTCAACAAATATCAAAATGAACATCATTCAACCATCTCTTTTCCCCCCCAACTTGGATCATGAAAAAAACAAGAATATGCTCTCATCTTTTTCATTTATCAAAGAATTAGCTATACCCCGAGTCACCATCAACAAATTGCCATAGAGCATATTCAAAGGAAAGGTCCTCACTACGCCATATACACTGATGGCTCTAAATCTTCAGTGGGTGTAGGAAGCGCTGCAGTGTCTTTGAAGAAAATGAGCCAGTTATCATTGCCAAAAGAGTCTTCAGTATTCACCTCCGAGCTATATGCCGTTTTACTAGCCATCAATATTGTTAAAGCACATGAAGAAAGACTAATTTAAAATTTATCATCTACTCGGATTCACGAAGTGCCATAGAAGCCCTCAAAAGCTATTCACATAAGAACCTGTTGGTATTAAAGATTAAAGAACTTTTAAACAATTTTTATCTTGAAGGGGTAGATATTGAATTATGTTGGGTCCCAGCTCATGTAGGAGTTGTTGGAAATGAAAGAGCGGATACTGCTGCTAAAACAGCCGTCAACCTGCCTCAACGGAATATTAATCTCCCCGTTAGAGATTACATAACTTTCTTAAAAACATTTACAATGGAAAAGTGGCAAAGATTGTGGAGCAACGTATCTCAGAATAATAAATTAAGACAATTAAAGTCAACTGTTTCTCCATGGGAGTCATCTAATCAATACGACAAAAAACTGAGGTAATATTGACTCGATTAAGAATTGGCCATACGAGATGACCATGGATTTTTAATGTGTACACCTCACGGCACTATTCCCATGTGCAGTGAGTGTGATACTTTTTTATCTATTAAACATATATTTTCTCAAGGGGTCCGGACCATTGTATTGAGAAGTTGTTGAGGATGCCTTTCAAAATACTTTAGAGAACCTACCATGCCGCCTCTTTGGATTACGAGAAAGTCTGTCTAACATGGTAAAATCAGGCCTGAACTTCCGTTAAAGAAAGAAAAGAGGTCATAAAGTATATTTAAAGTACAACCTTCCTATTGCATATTATTTTTGGAAGTTAGTTGATTATGTGTATGTATTACCCGAACCACTGACGTTGCTGGAATGTTTACCTCGGTTTTCTAGCCGTAATTATTTTTTCAGTTTTAGATGTGTGGTGCTTGGGCTATATTCTCCATTGAAATATCATGTAGGAATATTAATAACAAACTTCATCTAAACTATTGCTGGCACCTTTAGCTATATTTTGACCTCATTCAGTGCAAGCTTGCTTTCTTGTCCCGCTGTAGATTAGCAGGATAGATCTTGGATTAAGAGGTTGTATAATATTCAGGCTTCATTCACTGCTGTTTCAGTCAACTGAGTAACTAGGAATAAAAGTAGAAGAAAAAGGAAAGGTTTGACTTTCTACTGATATTTTTCTACTCAATGCCTCACTAAATATTATTTTCTTTGAGCTAGGAGACTGGCTTTGTTCTTCCCAGCTTACGGTGAGCTGACCTGACGTCCCACCCCGCAGTCGATCGAGATTTTTTTTAAAGACAAAAGTACCTAAGATAATTCAGAGCCAGTTTCTATACTGGTTTTTTTTTGTATATATAAATATATAACCCCAGAACGATATCCCTGGAGAATCCAACTTTATAATTTAGTTAGGATTTAGTTAGGGCTTACTGAAATCATAACATTTTTTTTTTAATTTCCAAGAAATGTTCTTTTGCGACCCTCTAATATTAGACTTTCTAAAGAAAGTAATTTAACATCCTTAGTCATACTCCTTTTGATTTTTCTTAGCAGTCTCGTGTTCGTGTAGGTACTAAAGAAATGAGCTTTTCTTCAGTAAACACTTTCCTCTCAATCTCGCGATTCCTCGAAGGTATGAATACTCTAATAATACTTTTTGAAAAACTTTTACTCCTAAATTTCGGATCCTGAAGCTCGAGACGCTAGCCAGAGCAGCATTAATAGCTTCCGACAAGATTAAACGAGGCTGAGAATGAGCCTCAGAGGAACGTCTGAAGGAATAGAGGCTGATTTGTGAAGGGTGGAAATTCGGAATATTTCACATTCCCTTACGTTTCTTGTGAACTTAGTTATTGATTTTCTAAGGATTTTTATTTCAAGGAGTCTCCTTCAAATGCATTTTTTATCATAGCGGTTCCACATTTTTTAAACAAAACATCTTTGAAAGAAATAATCTCGATGTTTTTTCAGTTTTTCGTGATTAGAGTTAATCATTCCGCACTTCGTTTTTATATTTTTTCATTTTTTCACGTCTCGAAAATGTATAACTTTTCGAATTATAAATTAACTACCTTTGGCGTTCTCTCTCTCTCTCTCTCTCTCTCTCTCTCTCTCTCTCTCTCTCTCTCTCTCTCTCTCTCTCTCTCTCTCTCTCACCACACGCAGAAACACAAAAAGACACATAATTTAATCTTATAAGTTTCTCATTTTCATAGTTAGAAAAGAATTAGAATCCACGGTCTATTTTTTATCACAGCACATATTGCGACTATGCCCTCAGCAGCAGTTTGTAATCATAGAAAGCACTGTCAGAGTAGCAGATTTTGCCTGGACCTGACACCTGACACCTTGCTGGTGAAGGGAACATAATCAAGAATATGTCAGATAAAACCAGTTGTATAAATATGCTAGTTTTTTAAATACAGTGCATACGTGTTTTTAACGATCTGTTGCACTGTTTATGTTCAAAGAACATAAACAGTAGCCACAAAGAATTTGTGGCTTTTTGTTTACACGCTTGTATCCCAGTTAATAACCTTTTATCATATGTAAGATTTTCCAGAAAATACGATTGATACAGAAATTGACAAGATACATTAGGTGAAAATACGAAAAGACATGAATTCGTAAAATATGCCAAACTGAGGTATTGCAATGTAAAGTCCTCAGATAATCTAGTTGAAGGAAGTTCTTGACGCTTTGCCTGGACGAATGGAAAGAATTAGGCTCAAAAGAAATGTGACCAAGTGGTTTGGTCTCGAGTTACAGAGCAAAATAAAAGTGAGATGTGGGATTTGGGGCCTCGTCTGGTTGAGGATATTTTTCATTATAAATAAAAAGAAAAGAACCTGCTACCTACGTTTTAATCACTGTATATACATGTTTATAATAAAATAATAAAGATGAATAGCAGGAACAAGTTGTACTCAGAATGTTTGCAAAGGTCATTTTTATATATATAAAAGCATAAGACAAATAAAGATGTAACGAGTGAAAGTACATTTCAGCAAATAAGGAAAATGCTGTCCTGATTCTGTGGTTATGAGGTCGACAGCATTACATACGTCTTGCTCACGGTTTCATATTCGGGATCGTTAACCCTTTCATGGAAATAAAAGTATCTTATGCTGGCGTCCTGGGCGCGCTCAGGGGACCACGAAAGACGGTGAATGGGGAGAATAATTTTGGGAGGAAGTGGTAAAAGACAATACTGATATGAGAGAGCTACATGTAGGAAGACCTACTTAGGGGAAATTTGGTTGAGATGTTCTGGACGGTTATAGGCAACATAAAGTAATCTTTGTCCTGCACATTTCTAAAAAGAAACTAAATTACATCTCGAGTGGTTTACGTGCTCGTCTACCGATTCGGTAGTCCCGAGTTCGATTCCCCACTCTGCCAACATGAAGTCAGAGAAATTTGTTTCTGGCAATTAGAAACTAATTTCTCGATATAATGTGATTCGGATCCCGTAATATGCTTGTGATTCGCTTAGCTTTCAAAAGTATGATACCCTCGCATTGTATTATGTTAAGGGCAAAGCTTCGTTAAAGCACAGTTCCCGCCCAGAAGCCTACAAGGAGGCCATCCTTTTGAGGCCTTTTGTAGCAAACTACATTACTCCTCAAGCTGAGTTGACCTCTTGGTTAGCAGAGGTTTTAAGTGACTTAGTGAGAAATATATCAAGCTCCCATCTAAAACAATCTTGATTTCACTGATAGAATTATGGGTAAAATTTTGGATGGAATTATGTATAGTCTGGACATCGTCTCGTTATTCACTAATGTGCTTTGACATTGTTTTAGCTAATTTGGTCAAACTTACTGAAGTTGGAAAATTCACGATAACTATTCATATTAATAAATTTTGCGGGTTCATAAAGACTTGTGTAGATTCTACCATATTTGAGTTGGAAGGAGATTTCTACTCACAAAAAGCAGGAGTTGCTATGGGATCCTCATTGTCATATGTTTTAGCTAATCTTTGTATGGAATTTTTTGAAATGCTTTTAGTGGATAAATTTCCAGATGATTTGAAACCTTTTTTTAGATAGGATATGTTGATGATACTTTTATTGTTTATAAGAAAGATGCCGAATGTTTTGATCAGTTTCTTTTACAAGTGAATAGTTTTATTCCATCCATCTCGTTTACAGTGGAAAGGGAAGTCGATAAGCGCCTGCCATTTTATGACTTGGTTGTTCACCAGGATGATGTAAGTCTTTAAAATTTTCTGTTTTCAGGAAAAGTATTTTCACAAACACGTACATACATTTTTATTCATATCATGACGAGAAAATAAAAAGCAACGTTCTGGCCAACTTCGTTTTTAAACCCTTTCGAGTTTCATTGACCAGGAAATTGAATTCTTGACGAGTTTCAAAAGTTTATGTTACCCCAAGTTTTTTTATTGACAAATGTCTTTCTAGAGCCAGAAGAATGTTTTATAATCCAAAGGAAACACCGTTCAACTGCTAATTTTAAATGCTTTCCCCTTCCGTGTAATCATGACCTGAAAAAAATTTCTAGTAATCTTAGAAAAGAAGGACATGGGTGTAGCGTACTTTTAAATACCCTAATACTCTTAAAAAGAAAATAAAAAGAAAATTATCAAAAACAGTTCCAGTAAACCAAACACCGATGTCGGAGTCTATGCTATAGGGTGTAAAGACTGACAAATGCTATATTGGTGAAAGTGGTTGCTCTCTGGACCTGAGGAAACGTGAACATACTGCAGCTGGCCGTTTGGGTAACGTTTACAGCGCCATTGCTAAGCACACTTGGGATTCTGATCATGCCATTGACTTCAGGGGAGTGCAGGTAGGACCACTAGGAGGATTGTGGAAGGGGCTCTCATCTCTTAAAAGGACACCTTTGAGGGGAATACTGGCATTATTAACAATTTACTCAGAAGAGATTTTCAAAAGGGCCAGAATTAAGAACTTCAGAAATGTGTACAGCTCTCTTCAATCTGATAATGTAGATAACCACCATTCCCCCGTTCCAGAGTCTGATCTACAAACTACCTTCTTGGATAACGACCCTCAAGACTTTGCCCCGCCTCGAAGATCATGGAGAATTCTGGAATGGAATACAACCCAATGACTTGTTCGCATATATTAACCATGTTTATCAATTTTGTTTGTTTATATTTATTTCTATTTTTCCAGTGTTGTGTTTCTCATTTAGTTAGCGATCAAGTCCACATAAGGATGGACGAAAGTTATAATCTTTGTAAATATTCCTACAAATATATTTCGTCTGGTTTAACAAGAATATTACTGTGGATCCTTCTGCTGATTAATTTGAAGTATGATACGGCGTTTTTATATTGCATATTTATACGTATATATATATATATATATATATATATATATATATATATATATATATATATAATATATATATATACGAAATGTATACATAAATATAAATATATCTATATATTCATACACACACACACACACACACACACACATATATATATATATATATATATATATATATATATATATATATATATATATATATATATCATTCACATTAATATATATATATTATATATATATATATATATATATATATATATAATATATATATATATATATATATATATATATATATATATATATATATATATATATATATATATATATATGTGTGTGTGTGTGTGTGTGTGTGTATATTATAATCAGTGTTTATCAGCATATTTTCTGCGTAACAGGGGCAGTCTTTGGGTAATAAACTCCTCGGTTAGTGCTGGCCGTCGTCCATCCAGACATCAGCCTCTCTCTTACCTCTGGCTTCTATATAGATATGCTGTGATGACACCTTGTATTGAACGTCCTAGAGTCAGGTCTTTACATTTCGGCGATCGTATGTTGCTACCATTTTTAACTTTACCGGTACGCTAATTGAACATTTCACCTAATGCATTTTGCCTTTAAAAGAAACCCCTTTAGGACGTTGACCCCAAGTTTTCAGTAGCAAGCTTTTAGGGACGAGTTTGCCAACCCAATCTCTTTCCTCACATGGCTTTGACCAATCACGCGCAACTAACAGCAGGTATAAAATTTACTACACCAATTAAAAATGTGTTTTTAATCTAGTAGAGCCAAAATCGCTATGACTTTCTAAAATATCCATGATTTTTCACCGTGGTATTTGTTGGATCTACAAACTGTCATTTATAGGCATCAAGCTGAAGTTTCGTATTCCTTTATCAGTAAATAGCAACTCCTTTTATCAGACACGTGACCAAGTTGGTTTTTAAGCCTTTGTGTTGAATTACAATATCAGACGAGAGAGAGAGAGAGAGAGAGAGAGAGAGAGAGAGAGAGAGAGAGAGAGAGAGAGAGAGAGAGAGATGGTCCGGATCGTGCATTTTGTATTAATTGGCCTTTTATTGCTCCTTTGAAAAAGACGAGAGTTAGTGCAGCAGATAAGTGGAAAAATACTTCAGTTTGTGATACATGCATGAAATTTGGCACAAATTTCAATATGGCCGCCACTTTTCAAGATGACTGCTAGTTGTCTCGATTTCTGACACTTTGAGTAAATCATTGTTGAAATAAGTACATCAATCACTATTCAGATAATGTCTTCCTGGGTAGAAGAGTTAATTGAAGATATCACCAGAGATCCTACTACCACATTTATCATTGCGTTAAAGATGGCTTTCACAGTGACAGCCATGAAACATTTTGCTTGATAACCCTGCAACTAAGAAAGATAGAAACATGAAATTTTTATCTATGCCTACATTTATGGGGCCAGAGAATCTGCTTCTAGCATTTCTTTTGGCTGTTATCAATATTACATCTGGGAAAAGGACCCCATAAAGTTACTGAAAAGCATACAAGCACGAGACTGTAATGGAGTATGATAACAAAGTATCTTATCTATGTTCAAGCAATGTTTCAGTGTCATTTTTAAAGCCTGGAATGAATGCCAGAATTTAAAGATACATGGTGTCACCCTTTAGTGTGACGAAATTCTCTTTCAGATGTATCTGAAGCATCATTTGCAACATTATAGTTACACCTCACATTAAGATTACACCTCTCATTTGCAGCTACAGAAAGCTGTGCATGTAAGCCCAAGCCTGTAGCATTTGCACCTGCCACGGCAGCCAAACTTGCTGCCCCATTTTGTAAGCTGTTCACAATTCTTTGCAGTGGGGAAGTTGGCTGTCTAGAATACTTTCCAGTCTTTGTCAATCTTTTCCCAACCCCAGTCAGCTGGACTCTGTGCTTCTGGCTGGCTCATAATTGTCTGACCCCTTACACAACCTACCTGATATGCTGGACATTTGGTGTGTTGAAGCAGAGCTGCTCCGGTTGGATGGTTGGCTTCATATGGTCTCTGCTTTCTGGCAAACAAGTCACCTTGACCTCATCCACATTGTCAACAGTGCTTGACCTGTCATACATGAGGACCACAAACTTCTGCAGAATCTTCAAATCACCACTTTCGATGGTTGGTGGGTACTTGCTGAATTTGGAAAAAACTGGAGTGGCCTATGGAAAAATGTCCCTTGTCTGCCATGCTGTTTTCTTTCCTTTATTTCTAAAGGCTGAGACCGCATCACAACCTGTAAATGCATGAAAGAACTGCATGCCTTTGGCCTTCTCTTGACAAACATTGTTGTACAGGTTGTGAATGCCAAACCATTGAAGGCTCTATCCTTGACCAAATGTAAGCCACAGCTGCTGCAGGCCCATGCTTTGCAGAGTTAGGACATTTGTATCATTGGGTTTGACCATGATCGACTTGCTCTCCTGTCCTGCAGCATATCTGGCATGGACAAAAATGTGGCTGTCTGAATCCTAATGAGAACATTTGTCCAGTTCAAGTAGACTCACTTTGTGAGTGAAAAGTGCTTGGATCCCCTTGGTCACAATAACCAAGTATGGTGCAGACATCTGAGCAATCTTGTCTGTCAGGAAACAAAACAGCTCTGACTTGCCATCATTGTGCCTCAAGAAGTTTTGCCAAGTTTGAAGGAATAGTGTTCTTTTCTGTCACCTTGCATATTTTCCCGTATGTCACTTTTGGACCTTGTGTCTGCTTTCAGACTTAATGAATTATACACATCAAAGACAATGTGTTGACTTGTATGCATTAGCATAGGCACTAACTCTTGGCAGAAAGTCAGTGGCTGCATAGTCTGCAAAAGTCTTAGATCTTAATTTTGGTGGCCGTGCATGGACCAAAGCCAAACCATCAATGATGATGTCATCTGCCTCTGGCTTTTGGTCCAGAAGTGAGATGTGTTTCTCAAGTACGGAGGTGAGTTGGGACTTCTGACAGCTGTAAAACTTTCCACCCTCACTCAAAGATGCAGGGAACAACCGATTCCTGTGCTTAAAGAATTCCTGCAGGTCGCATTCCCTGCTCTGACAGAAAATGAATAGCTTGGAGAAAAACTGACATTCTTCTTTCGGCCTTTGTGGTATTTTGCCAAGTTTTGTCGCAGTTTTGCTTCTATGTCACTGCCTTCATCCAGTCTTCCTGGGTCAAATTTAAGCCGCTTTTCGCCAATATCCTGAAACAATGGCACATTTGTTAAAATCAGTACATACCCACCATGTTCAGGTTTATGATGTACAGAGGCCAAGGGTTAAGATAGACCTTGATTTTTCTTGTCTTCCTGGCAAAGACAATATTTGCTCTGGTCGGTCTTCCTTTTGACTGTGATTGAATTTACTCTTGCCATTACGAGTTCTTGACTAAGGCCAAAGGGTTATCCTTTCACTACCTTAATCTGATATGCACATTAATGTATGGGATACTTCTAGGTTCGGACACCCCTACACTTAGCCCAATCGTTCATCCAGTGGCATTTAAGTCCCGTATGATCTTTGCACCATCAATGTAAGCGCATGAACAAGCCATGTAGAGCCCCACTTACCTGACTCAGCTCTCCCGCACTGACACTTCCTGTCAATTCAGAACTAGATCAACCCACTATATATATAGTACTTTCTACCTGCTAATTGATATGGGGATATTAGACAGCATTTGGGCCACTAACTTCTAAACTACTCTAAAGCAAAGATAGGTACAGCATAAGTAAAGCAAGATTAGCTGACACTGAACCCCATGCTGAGTTACACAGCAGTGAAGTCACCAATGTGCCCTGGTTGTGTACTGACATGCACTCTTTTAAACTAAAACTATAGATAAAACCACCATGTAAATTATATGTAGACTTGCACACTATTATAATGAACACGAGGTCAGTTTGCCATGCCTACTGAATCCAGAGACGCAATTATTTAAGGTTTTCAGCTGCCATATTGGATACCGTCTTTCTTTACATACTATGCTATGTGCATAATGCTGTGTGAAGTCTTTAACAGAAGTATATTTTACTTTTGCTTGGTGACTCTTCCAAAAATGTGTATAACCAAAACAAATGCATAAAAGCATGACCAGAGGCACATGAGTCCATGTTAAAACTTTGACTAGTGGCCATTTTGAAATTTAGAGTGGACACCCAGTAATTTTCAAAAGGTAGCTTATAGAGAAGATATGTACCAAATTTCATGCTTGTATCATTAACTGAAGTATTTTAGTGAAAAAAAAATCATTTTATCTGCTTCACTATGTAGGGGTTTAGTGAAATCATGGGAAAAGTACTTTGATCTAACATGTATAAATATAACACTGTCTCTAGAACGCTTTCATCGAGTATGCTGTCCCGGTCCACACCGAGTCAGGCTCAAGTAAAATAGCACTACCCCACCAGCCCCCACTGTTTCTCAAGAAAACAGAGATTTGTAATAAAAGGAACTTTAAAAACAGATTCCTTGCTCCTGATAAAAATAGAGCTAAGGAAATAACAGTTTCTCGGAGGTTAACTTAAGTAAGAATGCAGCAGTCAATCACTTCCGTTAAACGAATAAAGACAGCTCCACTAATAATATAGCAGTCACCAAATTACTTTCCAAGAATAATCAGACTACTATAAATAAAAAAGGGGGAAATTAGGTTGCCTTAGAAGGATCATACCTAAACTTTTACGTTAAACCCTACAAAATTAATTAAAGGACCTACAAAGGTTGGACAGCAATAAAGGATTACTGAAATTCCTCAGAAAGGTCTACTCAGACGAGCTCTTAACTTCCCTGCAACCCTTCTTCAGCAAGGAAACTGTCCATAGATTCCACAGTTCTTTGTAGCGAATACCAATAATCCTTCCAGGAGTTCAGATTCACAGAAATAGGAGCTCGCTGTGAATTAGATTATTCCTTGACAGTGTACTCAGTAATAATAATCCATGGAAATGTGCAAGGTCATGTTATTGCTAATGAGTGCTGCCTGTGCACCGTGGTTCAGGCGGTACTCTGGTGCTGACAGAACTGCCGTCTGTCTGTATCGTATGCCGAGCTAAGGAAAGGCCAGTTTTCTCGTTTCACCTTCTGAAAGAACAATTGTTGGAAGTATCTTTCATCTTGGAATTTTTTTTATTTATGGGGACAAGAGTCTAGTCAGACCTTTATAAAATACAAAGGGAAACAGTTTATAATTTAATTACCAATTCTTGGAATAATACTAATGAGCAACAAAAAAGGCAGTGTTAAAGTATGGATACACAAGTCACTACAGACTCCAAGTATGTAAAAAATAATTTACACACGAGAACAGACCTATTTTCTTTTGCTCTAAATCCAACTTTTAAGGATTAAATACATTAAAGTTTCGAGCATGCTCAGATTAACTAAGATAGCCAAGTACAACCGTGCTGCTTGGTATGCATAAACGTATACCGAGGAACAATTCTTGGAAATGACATTATCCCATTGGAAAGCTAACGGAAATGAAATTAGTGGGGAAGGAGCGACGCCGGCAAGTGAGCACAGCACCGCAGTAACTAAGGATAAGGGTATTACGTAAGTCTGAATTTATAGAGAGGAAGTCTCTCATTGAGAATCAGGGGTAAAAACGAGATTAGCCTCTCGTTAATGGACCGTGTTTCATGGATATGCGTTGCAGTAATCATTAATGCGGTAGTTAGATTATCTGTTTCCGTCTAGTATGATGTGTGGCTGATTTTAGAAGGTAACAGAAATTTGAGCTAGTCTCATTTTTTTTCAGTTCACTGAAGTTATCGACAATACTTTGTATGTAATCTTCATCTTTCTTTTCCTTTATTTCGTCATATATATGAAGTAGGTTTATAAGAAATAAAAGGGGAAATTTTGAAATTATGTGCTTATTTGGTATAAATCTGCGTGATAAAAGTACGGAATATTATGAGGTCCATTGCTGTCTGCTCAGACTTAGATTGCGAACATCTCGTCTTTGAAGTCCTTTTAAGAGTTGGCGTGAATCTCATTTATTTGGGTGGGCGTTGGGTGAGAGGGGGTTAGCGATGGACTTCATTTCTTCATTAAGAAAGTTTTCTTGTTGCAAGAAAAGTAAAGGGGGTTGGAAGGTCAGAGGACACGAACAAAGGGCTGCCGCCGCTCTCACCCGCGAGTGTTAGTAATTTCGTTATCAGATGCTCTCTCTCTCTCTCTCTCTCTCTCTCTCTCTCTCTCTCTTCTCTCCCTCTTCTCTCTCTCTCTCTCTCTCTCTCTCTCTCTCTCTCTCTCTCTCTCTCTCTCTCTCTAGGCTGTCACCGAATTCTAAATTCATGTATGCTGTTCGCTTCTGTGCGTATAAACTGGGTTCCAAGGCTTGTATTATTCAGAATTACTAATGGATCTTCACTCAGATAATCACACAAATTTCGATGTTATATGAGGTAATGCATGTATATTGTACATGCTTAAAAGGTGACTTATCTTTTCAGCTTTTATCCTTCAGCTTTTATCAATTACAATATGCCCTACCTTGGTACTTACAGATTAGCACGTGTCAAGAATAAAGGCTTTTGAAGGATCGAGTAAGGATCTATTAGACAATGCTCGTGTAGCTTTTACATGTATTAGCATATTTGGCTTTGATTTCTATGGCCCTCGTAGAACCTTCATGTTCTAAGTGTATTAAGAGAGAGAGAGGGTGGGGGGTGGGCGTAGTTGGGTGTCGGGGCAGCGTTTCACTGCAGAGTTTTTGGTTGTCATTTCATCTACCCTGGTTGCCTAATGGATGTTGTAACTCACTGCCGTAGATATATCACACTTGGAATTGGCTTCTTGCAAAAATCTATAGATCTTTTGATATCTTTTCATATGTAAATAAGGAAATTAGGCCACTAGTTTTGCTTCAATTCAGAGACACCAGAGACGCTTACTGTTTTATATAGATTTTATAGGTGTCTTGTTTAGATGTTTTACCTGAAGGTCATTTGTCAGTTTACATAGGTCACATTTTGTCTTGCTTGTTGGCTGTCTTCTTTTCCAGTGAATTGATTCACTCTACATAATCTAGATAAGATACAGTTATTTTGGTTTGTACTTAAGATATTTCAGAGGTGAATTACTCAGTAGAGTGACTTGGGACTCACAATGCAAACGTACAGCGTAACGAATTATCATTCGACAGAAATGGTCACCCATATTAAATGAGTTTTACATATCTTGCATAAATATCAGGTGGCTACTGAAATATAGTTTTTTTTAATAATCGAATGTAATGTTCTCCTCTGAAATGTAAGAAATATATGATACCATCGTTGTCGATGATAACTGTGATAATTAGGCTGATGTTGTTTTATAAAAGTATTGAGGTCAATTAATGATTGTGGAGTTGGGTTGTATGACGCATTGTTGTCCTTTAATGATGTAATGTTGGAAGATGTGGATCAATCTTTATATCTGTATTGAAAGCAGTCTTAATTATAGTATTGATCAGAAAAAACAATAATTTTCGCTCAGAGATGATTATTTCAGGTGGTCCGAGACCGATCTGGTTACAGACGTGTGTGTGGGTGTCAGTACGCGTGCGTGAGTGTTCCAGATGTCATCAACAGAGCGCAAAACAGTTTCTGTAAATAAAGATGAAAGACAAAAGGAATTGTGTATACACACACACACACACACACACACACACACACACACACACACATATATATATATATATATATATATATATATATATAATATATATATATATTACAAGAAAACAGCAGACATTCGAGATGTATTCTCAAGGAAGCAAGGGAGACGTCTTCTGTAAATTTAACAAGGCTTTATTGAGCGACGTTTCGGGTCCAGCCCCATCATCACGGCAGTAAAAAGGATTAATACACATAAAACATAATAAAAAGACTCGTCCTAATAACCAACATCCATTTAAAATTCACAGAAAACCTACCACAATGCTAAGAAAATTACCATCTCAAGTGAAGGGAAGAAGACGAGTGACCAGAAGAAGAAGGAAAGGTTCAAAGTAAATATAGTTATGCCAGGTAAAGAGTGGTAGCGGTAGTTTGGTTGTTTAATTTTGGAACTATTGTTTATATATATATATATATATATATATATATATATATATATATATATATATATATATATTATTGGGTTTTTGCATGCCATATCTTCTCTTTGTTATACCAAACAACAATGCATTTGTGAATATTAAAAGTTGACCGCTATGGTGTTTGCCTCATATTTCGTAGTAAAGAACATCGCTTTATTTTACCGAATTGTGCCAGTATTTTTGATGGATGCGTTCATACGGAAACCCTATCTTTTGAACTCTCGGTGTTCACTGTTCTTCTTGTTATAGATACATGAACTATAGTTATCAAAAGTCGGGTTAAGGTGTTTAATGCCTATTCATAGGATCAGTGGAAAACGTTGGGACGATTAATGAAAGTTTGTTCAACAAGGCTTCAATGATGCGTTGAACAATAAAGAAAGAATAAACACCGGTTAGATTTCCCCTGTTCTCTTATAATTTGTGCTGATGAATTAATCAAACAAAAGTTGAGTGAAGGCCGTACGTGAAATTTCTCTGGCCGGTTTCAAGAGGGGACCACGGTTACTAGTGTGTAAAGAAATGGAAGAATGAACAACTTTGCCTAAAGACTAATATCGGTGACAGCCCTCCGGTTTCCATACCTCCAAAGGAAAAGAAATCGTGGAAGATTTAGGCCGCCCTTTTGTTCTTTATGGGTTGCCAGTATTTTAAGGGCGATAGGCCTATCGGTGGAATGGTCCTGTATATTTCAATGTAGAGGAGAGGAGAAGTAGCCCTTTCTTCTTAATGGTTTTTTAAGTCGCCGAAGTAGAATCAAACCAGCAGTTACGAGTAAGTCTTAATGAAAAAAAAGGGTAATTTCTAAGGAGGCTTAGAGATATTATAGGATCAGTATTGTTATCATTTAGAACTATTTTGTGTCCCTGACAGTTCGGTTACTTATGAAAATTTATCTCAGTCCCCCAGAAGGATAACTATGAAAAAAGAGAAGGTATTATTTCAAGTGTTTAGTATAAATCCCAAGATTTCAAATTGCACTTTCTCCGATAGGTGTTTGACAAGGAAGAATAAATTCCAGAAGTTTCTCAGCCCCTTTCAATTTTAATTAAAGAAATTATTAGCTAAATGTCGTGACTTTTGATATTTTAATATCATTAATATGCCTTTGAAATGTCTTGATCAGCTTGCGCAGACAACAGTCTTATATCTTATATATTATGTTGACAACTGATCTCTGGAATTTGAAAGATCCATGCGATTTAACAAATGCTTATTAATTAATATTAACATTAATTCATTTCACTTATTCATGGCTTCTATACCAAAAATAATATAGACTGTCTGAAAATATAATGTTAGCCTGGCCTTTAGATTTAGAGAGAAAAACGCAGATTCGAAGAACTCTGAACAAACGACGGATAAGAATTGTAGGGCCGGACGCCTCGGTGAAGCAAATGACATGAAACTGGCTATTTCAAGTGATTTCGAGACTTTGCAATGCACAGGTGGAAAGAGAAGCTGACTGTTACCATCAGCCATACAGATAGGCATCCCTAAGCCGGGGCATAGGAGGTTAGACCACCTGAAAGTCACTTTATTGTGATATGATTTGCATGTTTCTGCCCTAAGAATGCTGAGAGAGTTGAAAAGAACATGTCAATACATTTTCATTCTGATTCCATCAGATCTTAATGCTGACTTTCTGGCATACACATGTTTTGGGTAACATGTTTGGAAGATAGGCTTTGAAGGACAAGTTATTGGAAGGATGATCAGCTGTTCATTCTTGTATTTATTACTTATTATTCAACATGATTGAAATTTGCATCGCATATTAGGCGATTTTATGATGTGCCAGTGACTCTGGTTTTGAAAATAAATATATTCCATAAATAAATGAATATCTCGCGTATAAATGGAAAACAGGTAAACATAGCTGTTCGTCTATCAGTGGCTTACTGTGCACTGTATTAGTCAAAACATTTATTTAAACATTTCTTCCGTAATGTTGATTGCCTCTGGTTTTTCTTGCTGCATAAACTTGATGGCAGGAGAGTATGGAACCCATTAAGAGGTTTTGATTTTTTTTTAGACTGGCTTTTTTTGGGAAGGCATGTAATCAGTGTATGGACAATTATTTATGAGCCATGTGACGCTTTATGTCCTAATACATAAATAGCACCAATCCACATGCTTGCCTTTTTCCCTTAGAGGTCGTTGCTAAAAGGTGTTATTCTTCGATTCTCAACAAGTACGGGTATATTATAAGGGGTTGGTGACCCCGTACACACGTATAAGGCCTACGGTATATATATATATATATATATATATATATATATATATATATATATATATATGCGTGTGTGTGTGTTTGTGTATGAATTTCCATTACATCACCGTGACATTTTATACGCAAGCGTTAAGCTACAATTGTCGTTTAAGATCAAATTCTGTCTGCTTTGGTGTTAACGAATAGGAATTATAAATGATGAGCCAGTGCCAACGACCTTCGATGACGCTCTAGACCACTCGACTGTCAAGAAAGTGATCAAGAGCGTCACTGAACGCCTTAGGTCAGGGGGTTCTTAACGGCTGGTATCCATACCCTTAGGGGTATGGGAACCACATGCTGGGGGTATGGGACTTGATCTCTGGATATTTTTATATAGTATTTGATTTTAATTTGTCAGTTTATACATGGGTACATTTTGTAAATGAATAACTATAAAAAACTACAAATGCTTTTGATTTTCTTGTATGTTCTATTCCTAGCTATCCATACCTAAAGTATGTATTAAACTAAGTATATTAAGTTTTATTGTCAACAAATAGGACTTAATTGGACTTAAGTAAAGGGGGTATAGAACCATAGTTGGCAATTCATTGGGGGTCTGGAGTCATCAAAAGGTGTTTTAGCAACTTGTTTTTTGTTCGACAGTTTGAGCCTGCCGGGAGACGCACCACTTATCAATTATAATTCCCCTTCCTTATTATTTCCGGGGCAAAGCGAATTAGATATTAAAAGACATTTGTAGCTTGATGTTGATGTAGTTTATACATACATATTTACACATATGTAGCATCTCCTGGTCCTTTTCACCAGATACATATGAAATTGTAATAGCTACATTATATATATATATATATATATATATATATATATATATATATATATATATATGTGTGTGTGTGTGTGTGTGTGTGTGCGCGCGCGCGTCTGTGTGTGAGTGTTTGCGCGTGTGTATGTGTGTATGTATAAAGAGTGAGCGGGAGATGCTAACTTAACTTTTACAAATATGCGCTTGACAGGGACAAACTGGATGAATACAATTTCAATTCTCTTGTATTGATTTCATCCTGTTTGGACTAATTGCCCTAAATGACTCCTCCAGCCAAAACGCTAATGACATAAGCATCCCAATCTCCGATTGTATGAATAGACATATTTGTTTTTTTTTTTTTTCGAGCAGTCTGGTGGAAATAATTGGAACAAATTTACGTGTAAATAAAGTATGAATCTTGTGTGTAGCGTTATAGGCACTGAAGGTTATATTGATATATGCATTATTGCTAACAAGAAAAGATTGACAGTATTAATGTCTTAATGTTTCTAGGAAACAAAAAAATAAGTTTTCCTTATTCCCTAAACATAATTATTGGAGGAAACCACCTAACTATGAATAATGACCATTAAAGAATTGTAGTTCATTAATTTCTGTAGTTGGTTTCAGATTTTTTGGATACGACAGTCTCCTGTATTTGATATTTGAATGAAGTAAGTATATATATATATATATATATATATATATATATATATATATATATATATATATATATAATTATTAACTTCTATTATATATATATTTATATATATATATATATATATTATATATAAAATTATTAACTTCTATTCAAATATCAAATACAGGAGACTGTCTTATCCAATAAATTTGAAACCAATTACAGAAATTAATAAACTATGATTCTTTAATGGTCATTATTCACAGTTAGGTGGTTTTCTCCAATAATTATGTTTAGGGAATAAGGAAGACTTATTTTTTTGTTTCCTAGAAACATTAAGACATTAATACTGTCAATCTTTTCTTGTTAGCAATAATGCATATACAATATAACCTTCAGTGCCTATAACGCTGTAAAAATGGAAATTATGTAAAAAGACATACACACAAGATTCATACTTTATTTACACGTAAATTTGTTCCAATTATTTCCACCAGACTGCTCGAAAAAAAACAAAAACAAATGTGTCTATTCATACAATCGGAGATTGGAATGCTGATGTCATTAGCGTTTTGGCTGGAGGAGTCATTTAGGGCAATTAGTCCAAACAGAATGATATCAATACAAGAGAATTGAAATTGTATTCATTCAGTTTGTCTCTGTTAAGCGCATATTTGTAAAAGTTAAGTTAGCATCTCCCGCTCACTCTTTATACACACACACACACACACACACACACACACATATATATATATATATACATATATATATATATATATATATATATATATATATATATTATATATAATGTGGCTATTGCAATTTCATATGTATCTGGTCAAAATGACCAGTAGATGATACATATATGTAAGTATGTATAATGTACATCAACATCAAACTACAAATGTCTTTTAATATCTAATTCGCTTTGCCCCGGAAATAATAAAGAAGGGGAATTATAATTGATAAGTGGTTCGTCACCCGGCAGCCTCAAACTGTGGAACAACAAGTTGCTAAAACACCTTTTGATGACTCCAGACCAACAATGAATTGCCCACTATGGTTCTATACCCCCTGCCCCCTTTGTTTAAGTCCAATTAAGTCCTATTTGTTGACAATATAATTTAATTATATATATATATACCTATATTATATTATATATATATCTATATATATATATATATATATATATATAAACAGAAGAAAATAAGGAAGCGACCACGAAGGAACAAAGGAAACAGGCTAAAGAGGCTTATGTACGGCGGCTGCTTCAATAATGTGCCTTCGACGGGGAATCAAGACAAATGAGCGCTAAAGTACCTTATTGGGAAAGAGGGCCCGGAGGAGGCGGGGTACATTCACACCAGTCGCAGTCCCGGGCTTTATTCCCGGGACTGGTGTGAATGTACCCACAAATGACCGCTAAATTATCTTAGCGCTCATTTGTCTTGATTCCCCGTCGAAGGCACATTATTGAAGCAGCCGCCGTACATAAGCCTCTTTAGCCGGTTTCCTTTGTTCCTTCGTGGTCGCTTCCTTATTTTCCTCTGTTTATAGTTCCCGTGTCTCCACCACTGCGGCGGACTATCCCACTGTTTATTTTCCGTTTCAGTACCCGTTTACACCCTTCATATTTTCCCTCATTTTTACCCCTTCTCGTGGGTGTGGGCCTACTCTCTTCTTAACTACCATTTCTTATGTTTATTGACGTATCGCAACTTTCTCCCTTTGCTCATTTCGTAATAAACACCCATGCCCTTCTTTCTCAAATCCTTTAGCAATCAACACTTATGCCCTTCTTTCTCAACTCCTTTAGCAATCAACACTTATGCCCTTCTTTCTCAACTCCTTTAGCAATCTACACTTATGCCCTTCTTCTCAACTCCTTTAGCAATCTACACTTATGCCCTTCTTCTCAACTCCTTTAGCAATCAACACTTATGCCCTTCTTTCTCAACTCCTTTAGCAATCAACAACTACGCCCTTCTTTCTCAGCTCCTTTAGCAATCAACACCTATGCCCTTCTTTCTCAGCTCCTTTAGCAATCAACACCTATGCCCTTCTTTCTCAACTCCTTTAGCAATCAACACCTATGCCCTTCTTTCTCAACTCCTTTAGCAATCAACACCTATGCCCTTCTTTCTCAGCTCCTTTAGCAATCAACACTTATGCCCTTCTTTCTCAGCTCATTTAGCAATCAACACTTATGCCCTTCTTTCTCAACTCCTTTAGCAATCAACACCTATGCCCTTCTTTCTCAGCTCCTTTAGCAATCAACACCTATGCCTTCTTTATGCCCTTCTTTCTCAGCTCCTTTAGCAATCAGCACCTATGCCCTTCTTTATGCCCTTCTTTCTCAGCTCCTTTAGCAATCAACACTTATGCCCTTCTTTCTCAACTCCTTTAACAATCAACACCTATGCCCTTCTTTCTCAGCTCCTTTAGCAATCAACACCTATGCCCTTCTTTATGCCCTTCTTTCTCAGCTCCTTTAGCAATCAACACCTATGCCCTTCTTTATGCCCTTCTTTCTCAGCTCCTTTAGCAATCAGCACCTATGCCCTTCTTTATGCCCTTCTTTCTCAGCTCCTTTAGCAATCAGCACCTATGCCCTTCTTTATGCCCTTCTTTCTCAACTACTTTAGCAATCAACACTTATGCCCTTCTTTCTCAGCTCCTTTAGCAATCAACACCTATGCCCTTCTTTCTCAACTCCTTTAGCAATCAACACCTATGCCCTTCTTTCTCAACTCCTTTAGCAATCAACACCTATGCCCTTCTTTCTCAACTCCTTTAGCAATCAACACCTATGCTCTTCTTTTTCAACTCCTTTAGCAATCAACACTTATGCCCTTCTTTCTCAACTCCTTTAGCAATCAACACCTATGCCCTTCTTTTTCAACTCCTTTAGCAATCAACACTTATGCCCTTCTTTCTCAACTCCTTTAGCAATCAACACTTATGCCCTTCTTTCTCAACTCCTTTAGCAAGCAACACTTATGCCCTTCTTTCTCAACTCCTTTAGCAATCAACACCTATGCCCTTCTTTCTCAACTCCTTTAGCAATCTACACTTATGCCCTTCTTTCTCAGCTCCTTTAGCAATCAACACCTATGCCCTTCTTTCTCAGCTCCTTTGCAATCAACACTTATGCCCTTCTTTCTCAACTCCTTTAGCAATCAACACCTATGCCCTTCTTTCTCAGCTCCTTTAGCAATCAACACCTATGCCCTTCTGTCATGACCTCTTTCTCAGCTCCTTTAGCAATCAGCACCTATGCCCTTCTTTATGCCCTTCTTTCTCAGCTCCTTTAGCAATCAACACCTATGCCCTTCTTTATGCCCTTCTTTCTCAGCTCCTTTAGCAATCAGCACCTATGCCCTTCTTTCTCAAGTCCTTTAGCAATCAACAACTATGCCCTTCTTTTTCAACTCCTTTAGCAATCAACACCTATGCCCTTCTTCTCAACTCCTTTAGCAACAACAACTATGTCCTTCTTTCTCAACTACTTTAGCAATCAACTTCTATGCCCTTCTTCTCAATTCCTTTAGCAATCAACACCTATGCCCTTCTTCTCAACTCCTTTAACAATCAACACCTATGCCCTTCTTTCTCAACTCTTTTAGCAATCAACACCTATGCCTTCTTTATGCCCTTCTTTCTCAACTCCTTTAGCAATCAACACCTATGCCCTTCTTTAATCTAACTCCTTTAGCAATCAACACCTGCTGCTTCTTTCTCAACTCCTTTAGCAATCAACACCTATGCCCTTCTTTCTCAACTCTTTTAGCAATCAACACCTATGCCCTTCTTTATGCCCTTCTTTCTCAACTCCTTTAGCAATCAACACTTATGCCCTTCTTTCTCAACTCCTTTAGCAATCAACACCTATGCCCTTCTTTCTCAACTCCTTTAGCAATCAACACCTATGCCCTTCTTTCTCAACTCTTTTAGCAATCAACACCTATGCCCTTCTTTCTCAACTACTTTAGCAATCAACACTTATGCCCTTCTTTCTCAGCTCCTTTAGCAATCAGCACCTATGCCCTTCTTTCTCAACTACTTTAGCAATCAACACTTATGCCCTTCTTTCTCAGCTCCTTTAGCAATCAGCACCTATGCCCTTCTTTCTCAACTCCTTTAGCAATCAACACCTATGCCCTTCTTTATGCCCTTCTTTCTCAACTCCATTTAGCAATCAACACCTGCTTCTTTTCTAACTCTTTAGCAATCAACACTGCCCTCTTCTCTCAACTCCTTTAGCAATCAACACCTATGCCCTTTCTTTCCAACTCCTTAGCATTAACAGCCCTTCTTTCTCAATCCTTTAGCAATCAAAACTTATGCAATTCTTCTCAAAACTCCTTTAGCAAGCAAACAACTATGCCCTTCTTTCTCAACTCCTTTAGCAATAAACACTTATGATCCTTCTTTCAACTCCTTGCCCAATTCTTTTCAACCCTTTATTGCCTTCTTTTTCAACCTCCTTTGGCAATCAACACTTAGCCCTTTCTTCTCAATCCTTAGCAATCAACACTTATGCCCGTCTTTCTCAACCCTGTTAGCAATCAACACCTATGCCCTTTCTGTCTAAATCCTAGCAATCAACACCTATGCTCTTCCTTTTTCAAAATACTTTAGCAACAAAACTATGCCCTTCTTTCTCAAAACTCTTTAGCAATCAACACCTATGCCCTTCTTTTTCAACTCTTTAGCAATCAACACTTATGCCCTTCTTTCTCAACTCTTAGCAATCAACATTCTGCCCCTCTTTCTCAAACTCCTTTAGCAAGCAAACCCACTTATGCCCTTCTTTCTCAAACTCCTTTACAATCAACACCCTATGCCTTCCCTTTATTCCCTTTTTCTTTCTCAACTCCTTTTAGGCAATTCAACACCCTTATGCCCTTCTTTCTCACTCCTTTAGCAAATCAACACCTTATGCCCTTTCTTTCTTTCTCAACTCCGTTTGCAATCAACACTATTCCCTTCTTTTTCACTCCTTTAAGCATTCAACACTTGATGCCCTTCTTTCTCAACTCTTTAGCAATCACACTTTATGCCACTTCTTTCTCAACTCTTTAGCAAGCAAACACTTATGCCCTTCTTTCTCAACTCCTTTAGCAATCAACACTTATGCCCTTCTTTCTCAACTCCTTTAGCCATCTCGCGATATCATTGTTAAATCCTGACTGTCGCCACCGTTGTTCTTTACTGTCCTCTTTATTTTCTCCTGATTACCACATCACTACATAACATCTTAGAACTTCTGTCGTCCACTCACACGAATTGACATCTGAGTCCCCCGATCTTTTCTTCTTCTTACCTAATGTTCCTTTTGTCTGCAGAGTTGAGGAATTTGTGCCTGTGCAAGGCCCCTTTTATACAAATTGTTTAGGAAACCTTGAATAGCTTTCCATGAGCTCTGTTATGCGTAGTGAGAAACCCAGGCTAGGTATATACACCATAAGTGTAGTGTCGTGTTAGGTTCTTGAATGTTTCCCTCTGGTTATGGTACGTGGAGACTTTGCTGTTACTACTTAAGCAGTTGATGTATGTTCATTATTTCATCTCTTGCATTAAGGATGGGTTGCATTCATTTCGTAAGGTGGCCTTAAAGAAATCGCCTTACAGAAGAAAAAAAATGTGCCTTCTGTTCTAACTGACTTTAAAATACGAAATTCGGAGGTATTATCGCGCGAATACGCATAATTTAAACATTTCTTACGAGAATGAATTAGAATAGCTATCGTTATTCGTCTCTAACTTGAATTTAGTTATTTAGCTCGTAGCTGCATCCTTCATTATGCAGAACTTCAATATAACTTGAACTTAGACGACCAAAACTTTCAACTGTGCATTTTTTTTTATCTTTTTTTAGAAAAATATTACATGTCATTTACATAAGTAAGATATTACAAAATATTACAAAAATGTATACCTACACTATTTACAAATTACTGGATTTTATTTTTTCATTATTACCTAGGCTTTAAGACTTTTTTTTTTCTTAACACTAGGTATTAATTGTGGTATTACTTACAAAATTAATACTGGCTATTAAAAAACAGTAATCAATGTGCTCTATTGTGGAAATGTTTTTTATTCTTTTTTGTAATTGTTCTTTAATAGCCACATATCATATCAAAATTTGCTTTTAATAAAGGCATCTGTTTCCTCTTTTGTGTAATGTTTCTTTACTGACCCAAACAGCATATAAATACCCTACAATTAATAAAGTGGCACTATTAAGATCCTTTTTAGGCCTATAATTGAAACTGAACATTAATGTTTTAAAAAAATTATCTCTATTTATTTTACAAGTGTTGAATAGCACACTTTTGAAATACCCCAATGATGTTTTTATGTGAACTACAAAAGTAAAAAATATGCAAGGTGTATTCAACATCTTCACAATGATCACATTTATCACTGTTTTTGATATTTAACATGGTTCCATGTGCATATTTAAAGGCAAAGGTTTGTTTATGCTCTCCATACCATTTTCCAGTCCAAAAGTGGATAACTCTCTTCAATTTTTGGTGCATTTTCTGGCCTTATAAATTTATAGCAGTCTTTACTATTCAAGTTTGGGAATTTTTCATGCCGAGAAACTTTCCTGATGACATCAATTGCTACTGAATAAAATGATGTTGATTAAAATGAAATCTCATTAATTTCCTTCAAATCTAACAAGAGGCTTATTCTCATCTTGCAATAGAAATTGCTCAAACCTATATCCTTTTTAATATCACTCAGAGCTGTCGAACTGAAAATCGCTAATGATCTAAAATAAACATTTATTATTCCCAATCCACTTTTTTCTTTACACAAACAAAGTCTCTCTGCTTACAGGATGGTAAGTACCCCCTCCAGACATACCGGAAAATATGCATATTTATTTGAGCAATGTACTTTTTTGATGGAGGCAAGGTGTGAGAAATATACCAAACTTTGGACAAAACTAGAGAATTAATATTAATAGCCTTCTGGAAAATAGACAGTTGTCTTGGACTGACCATAGCTACTGATATTTCAATATTTTTAGCAAGGCAAGACCAATTCTCTTTACACGTCATCTCAAAATCATTATAATAAACTATACCAAGAATTTTTATACTTTCAACAGTTTTTAACCAACTGAGAGGCCGGGTGTTTCGGTTCTCCCATTGACCAAACCCAATTATACTAGTTTTGTCCTTGTTTAGCTGTGCATCTGTCGCAATTTCAAACAATTGTATTTCTTTATAGCTCTCTCTAACTGAATCATCAGTTAACAAAATCATAGATGAATCATCTGCATAACCCTGCAGAGATATATTTACACTGTTAGGTAGGCTTGGCCCTATTATCTTCTTGTTACTCTTCATTGCCCTATATAAAGGTTCTTGAAATATACAATATAACAGCATTGACATCGGGCAGCCCTGTCTTACAGATCTTTTAATACAAAAGGAGGTACTAATAAACCCATTTACAAAAATACGACTTTTACAATCCTTATACAAAACTCGAACTAGGTCCACAAATTCCTCTGGTAAACCAAATTTCTTCATTACTTTAAAAACAAAATCCATATTAACCCTATCAAAGGCTTTAGACCAATCTAAGCTTAAGATTGCCAAATCTTGACAGTTTTGTTTTGCATGAAAAATTACATCTCGAATCGTATTATTACAATTCACAGTAACACATCTCAATCTGTTTGCTAAAACTTTAGCAAAGATTTTATAGTCAACATTCAGTAGGGTTATAGGTCTCCAGTTTTCCACCAAGGATAAATCCCCTGTTTTAGCTAATAATCTTATTATACCTAAGGATTGACTATCTGACATGCATTTCATAGTGGCAATGAATTTGAACACCTCCATTATATCAGATTTTATTATACCCCAAAACTTGTTGTAAAATTCTATAGGAAGCCCGTCATATCCAGGTGATTTACCTTTACACATACTCTTGACAGCATCGAAAACTTTAGCTTCCTCTAAATCTCAGCTTAACAAATGTACATCTTCTTGGTCCAAACTAGAATTATAGAAGCTAAGAAAATATCTTGACTTTTTTCCTGACCTGAGACCATACTAAATAATCTTTCAAAATGCTCTTTAATAAAAACAGACATTCTCTCTGTACTTTCTATAATGGAACTATCTGGTTGTTTTATGCTGGTAATGCTAGTATGATTTTTCTTTTTTTTCAGCACCATGTAGATATGCAGACTTTTTTTCACCCATTGTAAGATCATTTAGTTTGGCTCTTATCTTTATACCTTCTAAAACTTCATTCTGGATGTCACAAATCCTATTTTTGAGAAGCTTAATATTGTCATAATTTACACTAGTTTTGTAGTTTATGTCATAAAGATGCCGTAATGTTGTTTGTAGCAAGTTCAGCAAACCATGCTTTATTTGTGATATCTTTTTACATAATTTGACAAAGAATTTTTTATACTGTAATTTTGCCCAGTCCCACCATACAAGTATGTTATCAAATGTACCTTTTTTCTGCTTTATACACTGCCATACATGCATAAAATTTCCTTCAGTTTCATCAGAATCTAAAACTTTCACATTTAACTTCCAATACCCTGTGCAAATTTCATGTGTGTTAATTTTTAGCCTCAAAACAACCATACTGTGGTCTGAAAACTTATTGGAACGGTATCAGCAGATATTATATTATCAAATAACTTGACGGTATACATCCTATCTATCCTTGATCCATAGTTTTCACGTATATTATAAGTGTTCTCTGGTATTCTGTTTGAGAATTTGTAATTGTCTTTCAAGGCAAGGTTTTTCACAAGAGTACTCATTGACTTAGACAACAAGGCTTTGTTATTATTACTGCAATCTCTTGTGCTTGTTATGCAGTTGAAGTCACCCCCAAAGATTAGATAATCATTATTATGTCTCGGGTAGTACAAAATTTCATTTCTAAAGAAGTCTTCCCTTTCTGCAGATTTACTTGTACCAGACGGAGCATACACATTTATGACAGGTATAATACATTCATTGTAACATATTCTTACACCCACAATTCTTCCATTAATGTCCATTTCCTTTGTTAAAAGTTTTACACTTGCTTTATTATTTATACATATCATTGTACCTCTTTTTAAATTGATTGATGGATTAAACACTATACTCGTAAAATGAGCGAGATAACTCAAAACTGAAAAATCTTTAACATTATGCTCTTGAATTAACAGGATATCAATTTTATAGTACATGATACGAGACACAACCTTCATTTGCTTATTTACCTCATTTAAGCCATTAATATTTAAAGTGGCAACAGAAAGAGCCATTATATAACCGCAAATGAAACAATTAAATTTTCTTTTTCTTTGACAACCTACCTTTCCCATTCATTTTTGCTTCCCTCCTTTTTTCTTTAGTGGATTTTCCTTTAGTGAACCTTAATTTACCTACAGTTTCTAAGTCTAAATTCCACTGACCTTCTGACATCATGTTTGAACCTTTATTATCATTTTCCAAGTCCTCTTCAATATCACTTTCTTTATTTACCTCTGAATCCATATCACACTCTTCTGGCATATCATCCACAGATTCATCATTCCTATACACTGAAGCCGCTACAACAATTTCTTCAAGACTGTCCAGTTCTTCATTTTTATCATCATCAACAGGAGAGAGAGACTTCCAATAATATAAGGAACACGAGGTTCGTCTTGTGAGCGAGGCCCTTCATTATCAGTTATTTCCATTACTTGAGAAGCACCTTCGGGTGCACTTTTTTATTGCAAAAGTATCACTGTCACTGTCAGTATCCTTTATATCATGATTATTAGTTGTAACATTACAATCCAAGTCTTGTGATTTATCTATTTCAATTGGGTTTCCAGTAACATCATCAACACTTTGGGATAAGGGAAAAGTTACAAGTTGTTTCACTACTTCGCATACATTGCCCATCTGGTCCTTTTCAAGGATGCTAGATTCCTCTTTGTCATTGCCGGTGTTATTTTCATCAGCTGGTGGCTTCGCTGGAAAGTCATTCAAATTGAAAATATTTAACTTCGGTTCGCTATCCATGTTACAATTAACTGCCATGTGAGAGTCGCTTCCGCATTTGTAACACGTCTTTTTTTGTCCATTGTACAGAAAGACATCATTATAACCACAGATATTCATGGAGGATGGGATGTTTTTCTTTATTTCCATTTTCACAGTGCATGTTCCATTTAGCAGACCACTCGCCCTCCCATGAGAAAAAGTGTTATGTCTTAGATGGAGGACTTTTCCATACTGGCTGAGGACACTAGTTAAAAGGGAGTCTTCCAAATCAAAGGGTGCATAACGCACTGATACATAAGTATAAACACTGCTCAAATTAATTACTAGGGCCTTTTCCCCATCACCAAAATTAATCACTTTGTCTTCATACTCTCGTATAAAGACGTCAAAAACATTGGCCTCAAGAAATTTCACAGCAACTCTGTTATTTGGTATATTCTGAAATCCTCGTATGTCTTTTTTATTTATTTTCAACTTATTGAAAATGACATCACATGCGGAGTCGTAATTAGGGGGACAGGAAATCTTTAAACCGACTGAAGTCTTTGGTTTAAGTTCCATAGGTATCGGGGTGTAGTTTGCCATTGCCATCAGGAAGAGGACGGTCCGTTTTCTATGATGACGTCACATCGCCTGAGGCAATCCGAAGCTCCGGGCCTTAGAACGCCTAGAGGGTAAATTGGAGTCCAAAATCACGAGAAAAACCTCAAAATACGGCCTAAAAACCAGAAACTGTGAGGAGCCTGTCAAAGGGGGGTTTTGTAAACAATTGCATTGGAAGGTTGCTGTCAAGGTGAGTTGTAGTCATAGTTAGTGGTGTACGGCGTCCATTCCTAAATGAAAGATCTCTTTGGCCAGAAAAGCTAATTACTTGATTCTGTGTTGATTTATGTAAAGTCACTCATGCGACTTAGCGGGTAGTCATTGACACCGAAGGCTCGCTGGGTTTGTCAGAATCCCAGTCGTTACAATTGACCTTCTCACATGGAAACTGTACATTTTATCGAAGTGAATTTGAATTATGCTAATGGAAAAAAATCAAATCTCGGTAATATCGCGAAAGGTACATGAGGAATTTCAACATGTGTAATGTCGGTATAGTAGCATTTTAGGGGGTAAATACCAGTTTAGTGCCCAGTTTATGATTTTCATGAGTGTTCTTCCTTTTAGAATATACATTCTAATAATGCAAAAAATATAAGATGTGCCCTTTTGTTTGATGGCGATCATATCAAAGTACTATAAGACAGGTTGCTGTGGTAGTACACATGTTAATGTGTCTTGTTCTTTAAGAATTTTAATAATCAGCTCTATTGCATTAAAAAATTTGAATTTCAAGCGTTTGTATTTATGAGTAGTATTCGCACCATAGATACACATGATACTGGGTACCGATCTGGATACCAGGCCGGCATTGATTGCTCTGATACATCAGCTCAGGAAATTGTGGGCGAGAAATCCCTCGCTGGGAAAAATGAGGACTGCCTCTCTTCAGGCGAGTGGAATTTGTTTTCATATCAAATAATACACGTTTCTGGGAAGAACGCTCGAGCGTAGAATACAAATGACGGACTTCAATGATCCCGGGGTGATGTTTACATTCGCCAGACACACGAGCCAGGAATAACCATAATGTCTTTCCATGTTTACCATGTGGAGGAGTGAAGGCTGTCGTTTCCCGCGAGGTATTCGGATTTTGGCTTAAGGAACAAAAACCTTTTATCTTAAAGTTGACCTCTATTGGGTTTGTATTGCATTAACATAATTTCCTTCGTTGGAGCCACTCTGCATTTGGAATTGCTGGTCCGAGGCAGCCTGAACTGTTCAGGCGGCACTTTTAAGGTTGAGCTAGTGCTTATTCATGGTCAGGAAAAATGGCCTTTTATCTCTTCATTAGTCATTTTTTTTCCTTATTGGGCTTAAAATGCCGTTGTGATTCTCTGTGTATTTATATAGTGCCAGTAAGTCATTTTAGTTTTTAAGCTTATCATAGCAACCTATCGAGGTCTCATTTATTAAGATATGGGATATATGTATATTGTTTAGAAGAAGGGTTGCCTCTGTGTAACTGTAAAGTACATCCCGTAAGAAATTAGATTTTTTGTGTTTTGAAGTATACACGTACTACATACATACATGGAAACAAACTAGGGATACTTTCTCGGGCAAAATATTAGGGACGCTTGCTTTTGGGCACATGCAAACTATTATACTCAGTTAATTCACCTTGTTAAGAAGAATACTCTAGTTTAGAACACAACTGACAGACAGAATTGATCGTTGGGTGGTGTTTGCGTTTGCCAAACATACGAGCCAAAAGTAAACAAAGCCGTCTCACGTTACCAAGTGGAGAACTCAATGCTCTGTTTCCACTGGAAGTGCCGATTTAAATTCGGAATTAGGTTTCCTGTACAAAAGCCCTCTTATCTTGAAGGTAGCCGATTGGTTTGCATTGCATTAACATAATTTGCGGTGCTGAAGCCTCCGTGCATGCGGAATTGCGTATCTTGAGGCAGTCATTGGTTCCGGAGCGCGTTGGAGGTTGATCCGCTGTTTATTCATGCACAAGAATGGGTCTTTTCATCTCTCCTTTACTCGTTCTAAGGTCCTCACTGTATGTGCGATTTATTCATCTACTGTGATTTCCATTATTAGGCATCAACTTATATTTTTTGAAGGGGCCACTTCCAAATCTCTCTCTCTCTCTCTCTCTCTCTCTCTCTCTCTCGTCTCTCTGCTCCTCTCTCCTCCTCTTGGTCATCTCCGTCCCTCTCCTCTCTTCCTTTCTTTTCTCTCTCATGTAACAAAAGCTGACTAAAGCTCGGCTTTTTTTGTCCATAATGCCAGTCTGAGACGAATTGTTAGTAAAAGTTTTTCTAAGGACTGGGTCAAGAAAACTTCTTGGAAATCTGGTAAGAAAGGAAAGGTGCTTTTTGTGCTATTGTAAGAGTGCTTTCTCTGAGGAAGGCTTGTTTTCCATGTTGTGAAACGTACTTTGTGTCAGTTGGTCGGATATTTGAAGTCTTCATATTTTGTTTTATTCCATTTCAAAGCGTGTACGCCTTTCAAAGAGAGAGAGAGAGAGAGAGAGAGGACCGGAGAGAGAGACGAGAGAAGAGAGAGAGGAAGGAAGATGAACGAGAGAGAGAGAGAGAGAGGCGGGGGCTATTATATGAACGTGTCTTCGTGTGTACTAAAAATGCCGGTCGTTATAAGAGCAACTAGGTTTTTGTCGAATCCTTTTTCGGTCGGACAATATATGAACCCTTGATATTTAGGGCTGGCTCTCTCTTCTCCTTCTCTTTGTGTGCACACATACTCGTGTATATATATATATATATATATATATATATATATATATATATATATATATATATATATATAAAGGTTTTTTTGCCACGAAGGAAAAAAATGAAAAGCGAGATAGCCGAGTACTTTCGGTCTTATTCGGTCCGAATAGGACCGAAAGTACTCGGCTATCTCGTTTTTCACTTTTTTTCCTTCGTGGCAAAAAAACCTTTATTTATACATAGCATCACGTTTTATATACTTCGTGATCAAGTTATTCATATATATATATATATATATATATATATATATATGTATATATACACGCATTAAACTGCAAATGTCCTCTAATATCTAATTTGATCTACCTTGGAATTAACATATTTTCATATATTTTAACCGGAGGGGAATTTTTTAGTTGATAAGAAATTCGTCTGCTCATGTGCTATTTACCCACCAGGCTTCCTGATGGTCTGGTGGGTAAAGAGCGTCACTGTATGTCTTGAATTCTTGGTTCCGTGGTTCGAGCCCATGAGCCGACAAATTTCTTTCCAACTGGAAAATTCCCCTTCGGTTAACATATATGACAATGTATCATTTCCAAGGAAGAGCGAATTAGATATTAAGGGACATTTGTAGCTTTAGATTACTTGCACGTATTTGGATCGCGGCGATGTGATAAAATTCGTGTATTATATATATATATATATATATACGTATATATATATATATATATATATATATATATATATACATAAATAAATCATCACATATCCACAGGTGAAAAATAAGAGATGGGTGTAGGTCGTGACCGGTTTCGACTTTATTTCCAAGCCATTGACGAAGGACTGACCAGTCCTTCATCAATGGTTTGGAAATAAAGTCGAAACCGGTCAGGACCTACCCATCTCTTATTTTTCACCTGCGGATGTGTGATAAATGAATCATGTGCTTAAGTGATTATAATCATATATATATTATATACTTTTATATATAGATATTATGATTATATACACATATCTATAATATATACCACACTATATATATATCTCAAAAAGCACGGTGAGCATGCATGTAGGAGCCAGGTTCCACAGGCTGCAAATAGCGGAAGCCGTTAGTGCTGCTGTTCAGCGAATGTGGGTGCTCTCGGCAGAAAAGGGGATCAGGGATCAAACAAGAGACTGTCAGCCGTCGATGGTCCAAGTCATAACTGGTAATATCTGGAAACAGAAACCTACCACCACAAACCACTCTATATAACATAAAAGTGATAAAATATCTGGTAGAAGCAGACACCCACACCAGAAAACAGTGCTCTGGTAAAGAAAGGAAAAGTGACCTAAAACAGGTTCATTGATTTTATCGCTATTATGAATAATATATGAGGCCTTACGAACAATAACTAACTTTAGTTCGGCCTTTGCTGAAACTTTCAATAGATGTTTCACAAGTCAGTCGAAATTTACACCTAGAATAGTTAAAGCTCTAGACTCATTCAGCAGAGTTCCATCCACCTGAAGGCGGGGATGGGGTGGGAAATCAGCCTCATACCCCACCGACTTCACTGATCCGGTCCATGTCCCGATTAACGCCGAGGGCAGCCTCATTTCTCATAAGTGGAGACTTTACCACACCCGCAAGTGTTGCATCGTCGGCATTCTGAACAATCTTGTTTTCCAGGCCAACACCACATAACTTGTATACACTAAAAATAACAGTGTGATATATATATATATAATATATATATATATATATATATATATATATATATATATATATATCACACTCGCACACATATATGTGTGTATGTGTGTGCTTGAGAATGAGGTGGCCGGATGACTCACCAAGTTGTTTTCCCACAAAAATTTATTCATGTTCTGCTCCAAAGGCGTTAATGTCTGGACGTAAGTGTGCCTCACCTGTTATGTGTGGTTTGTTTCATATACGGTGAAAACCTCATCTGAAGTCTTTGGTTTCATTAATGAAAACTATTTTGATTTTCCTGTCGTATTTTTTCCTTTTTGTCTCTTGATAATGTATGTGGAATTATATTTTAAAACTTCAATGTAACATTTGCCAAGTTCCGTAACCTATTTCATGTTGTGCTCTCCCATCAAATGATCCTTTTCAATTTTCATTATTTCCAGTTATCTCTTTATGTTAATTTTGAAAAATCAGATTTTCCTTCACATCAGTGAATATGAATTCACATGGTTTATAGGTAGGGAATTGATCGTTTTCTTTATGCATTCGTTTTCTTAGCTTTCTAAAATTGATTGTAATTTTCCAGAGTGTTAGGGAAAAGGGCTTATCATGCAGAGTATCGAAAATCTCAATATTTTTCTGTTCCTTAATACGGCACTATCGAGTAGTTTCTTAAGCGTGTGTTTGTGCTGAATATTCCTACATCCTTTGCGTTTTGGATATGCTAATCTGATGGAGTCTCTGATCTAATGGAACACCTATTCATTTTTATTTTTAATCACAGTTGACGGCTTGATCAACACTTCATTTATATGTAAATCTTGGGTAAACAAACGTCCATAAGAGCTCTGTTCCCATAGACATAGAATTGGCTGCTTCTCATTTAGTTGGACCCTTTTCCTCATCTTCTGTATTTCAGTTTCATTAGTGAGATCTTCCATTTGCATTTTCGTATCTTCTGGAATTTTCCCTTCAAGAGAAGGCATTGCTTTTTTTCATAGTTTGATGATTGGATAAGTTGAGTTTTGTTTCGTGCTGTTTTCAGCTGGAGGATATCATTTTTTACCATTTCATATGGTAGTTTTGGCTGGCTTCATGTAGAAGAAATTCACCCAAGAAAACGTTACTGCCAGTTCTATTCAGATATGTAACTGCCAGTGCCCTTGAATTGGCTAGCTGGAGTATCTCAGGAGGTCAAGAATATCTTATTCCGCATTGGTCTTGAGTAACCTTAGTAAAAATAACTTTATTTGATTATATATCTTACTTGTTTGATTGTCTTACTTTCTTGGATACAAGAGGGAGGGAGGGCGTGATTTATTTATCAGTAAAGTGCATTTTTGTTTAATTGCATTCGGCTGCCATTCGAGTACCAAGTAATCAACTATGTTGCAAATCCAGAATTTGTTTCTCTGCTGTTCGATTGTCATTTTATCTTCAGTCATTATCAATAGATTTGTAGTTGCTGAATCTGTAGTTTCTTTAGATGGAGGAAGAATGTCACCGTTTGCGATGGAAATGTCCCCATTCCTTTTGCCTCTTTTTTTTCTTCTTTTTTATTTAAGTGGTAAGTTTGGATGTGCATATTTCCTTTTTATGAGTGTGTCGTTAGAATATATACCATGAAGTGAGGCGAAGTCTCCTTTCAGGTTGGGATACGAGAACATCCTCCTTGAAAGACTTTCCGTTCTGGAAAGTCAGAATCTTTAGGATTTTGGCTTCACTCAGCACTATCATGTTTGATCTTTTTATTTTCCTACCCCTCCTCCTCCTCATCATCATCATCATCATAACCTTCCTTCTCTCTCAGAGGTTTTGACAGCACCAGACACTTACGTCTGGAATATATTCTTCTTGATGTCCTGCCTAAGACATTTTGGTAACTATCTATCCGTACTTGTTGGCCGTCAAACTTAGGTATAGAGAAGTTAAAGAACAACAGATATACAGACTTGGTTCAATGCTAGTAAATATTTTTACTTTTATGTTTTCAAAGCCAAATGGGTGGTGCTACTGGGATTGCTGTACCAGAAACCGTGCGCATGTAATGGAAGGTCTGGCAAGGTGTTCGTTTCTGGAATGCCGCCTGGAAACCACAATGCATTCCTTCCCCACGGGAATGTTCCTCTAATTTCCTTCCACTTTCATATTTCTTGCCTTTAATAATATTCCTACCGGGCCTTTCATCATTCGTTGATGAATTAAAATAGAATTATTCCTCATCACTTTGTAGTCTTCTCGTTTCAATTTAATTTCCAAGAGTCGACAGTGTATAGTGTAACATTGCATCAAGGATTTAATTGGACGACTTCTGTTAAAAGGTGTAATGCTCTTTGGGCTAAAAGCTAAATGGGTAAAGCACAGTCGCAAAAGCATTCTTTTTGAGTGTAAGTTTTTTGAAAAAGAATAAAATAATTCCCCCCCCTCTCTCTCTCTCTCTCTCTCTCTCTCTCTCTCTCTCTCTCTCTCTCTCTCTCTCTCTCTCTATATATATATATATATATATATATATATATATATATATATATATATATATATATATATATATATAGTATATATATATATACACATATATATATATATATATATATATATATATATATCTATATATATACTATATATATATATAGTGTTTGTGCGTGCATGCGCGTAAGTTTTTTCGTTTAAGGTTTTAAATAAATTCATGTTTAAAGCACTTTAAACGTTAATTATGTAATTCTTAACCAGACCTATCAGTTTTTATTTTATTTTATATATATATATACATATATATATATATATATATATATATATATATATATATATATATATATATATATATATATATATCTCTGGAAGTGGGTATTGATACGGCAGGCTACCGTGCCCCTACAACTAGTATTATTGGTACAGAACTTACTGCGCATGAGTTAGACTTCTGTAAACATCCGGGAATTATTGCGGATGCGCACAGATTCGTAAATATGGCGGCAGACTGTTTACTTGCAAAAGGAACTAAATTTGATAGTTTTGATAGGTTAAAGCAAGCTGTCCAAGATTATGAACGCTTGATTTTGTCCAGTTATACAAAAGAGACTCTAGAGGCATTGCACCTTACGGGAAAAATAATTCCTGGAAAGAGTCTTCTGGAAACAGCAAACCAAGCCTTGCAGTTTGCAGAGGTAGATTTCTCCTGCACCAATGCGAAGTACAGTGTGTCCATAAAGTCCCTGTACCATTACAAGCATTTATTGCTCAGAAACCATACAATAGAGAGTAATGCAGTTTTTTGTAGAATTAAGGGTTTGAATGTAAACCTGAGGAAATGTAGAACATTCTACAAAAACACTGCATTACTCTATGTTATATAGTTTCTGAGCAATAAAGACTTGAAAGGGTACTGGGACTTTATGGACACCCTGTATTATTACGCACCACTGTGGCGTGTGTATTTCTCTCCCGGCCTTTCAATCGTATCATGAAACAAGGGCCGTTTTCCTTTTCAGTCTTCAGCAGCCTCATGGTGGTTTTGCTTAACTCTGGTGTTCTCTTTTTAGATTCAATAGTTTCTTCCAGATACATGAAGCAGCACGAATGCTCTTGTAAGTTTTATTTGCAGTTATAAAATTCTACCTCGAAGCAATGCCTTGCAGTCTGATGCTTTTCCCAACCAACAATAGATGACCTTTGTTTTTAAGGTGGTGCACATTCGTTGGATGGTTGAATAGCCAATTGTTTAAATTTCAAATTTCAAGTTTAAATTTCAAACGTCAAGTTTAAATTTCAAACTTCAAGTTTAAATTTCAAACCAGTTTATCAAATAGAATAAGGTATTCCTACCATAAAATATGTCAGAAGTTTACAGCACATTTTTTTCATTAATATTAACCTTCCTATGATCTTTAATATTTAATAATTATTTAATTTTATATTTGATAAGTACTTGATGAGCAATAAAAAGGCCAGTGTTAGCTAGAGTTAATAGAATCACGAACGGAGTTTTTCGATGCCAAACTCGTAGGAGATGAAAAATTTTCTTTTGAAGAAATTAATGAGGTTAAGATTCGGTTAGGTTGTTGACAAACTAAACAAGGCTTAAGGATGACACTGTAAACACTTACTTGGTTACAGAGTAAACAAGCTCTAGAAGGGAAGCTGATCGCTTCCCGCGAAAGAGCTCTCGCCCGACTAGATCGCTTTTATAAGATTACCTTGGTCATTTTCGTCGGATAATAAAAATATTGAATGAATTTTGTTAAAATCAGTGAACTGAAAAAGCGAGTTGCGAACCTTAATTCATTAAGATGTCTCACTTAAGTTTTTGAATAACTGTCAGGTTGAATCGAATGTTAACAGTCGAACTCCATTGTTACTTCATAGCGCAAGTTCCACTAGCGATCCTCTTACTTCATCTCATTTATTTTCTAGATCTCTTCATCTAGCTGTCCATACACTCTACTGCCTCTTTTCACTCTCTGTAGCACCCAATGGCGATAATGCCACACTGCTTGGGTGGACAACCTAAATTCCATACAATCAAATCAGACAACATTATGACGGGGGATGATATTGTTCCTTCTCTCTTGTATGGGCTATTTATGAAGCGTGTTGTATACAGTCCGTTTAGCTATGTTCCCCTTTTGAGGTTTAGACTGTTCCTTAAAAAGGTAGCACCTGGAAGCTTGTCATCGTTTCGACGTTGTAAGAAGGCCTTGACCATTCATCTTATGAGGAACTATGTTCACGCTATCTTAAAGAAGATCATCTTCAATCAATATTCTCCTATGGAATATAGTTGTTAAAAATCAACAGAAGACCTTGATGGATAATAACTGATCTGCAATCTTTTTCGGGGTACTATTGCAAGTAATCTATTATAAACCCTGATCCGTATTCTGAAATTGCAGACCGACCATGTTCAGTATTTATTTTTTAATGATCTGTAATCGGAAATGGAAAACTATCAGATAAAATTTTATACAATATCATGAGAGAGAGAGAGAGAGAGAGAGAGAGAGAGAGAGAGAGAGAGAGAGAGAGAGAGAGAGAAAGAGAGAGAGGAAGAAGAGAGAAGAGAGAGAGAGAGAGAGAGAGAGAGAGAGAGATAGTTGAATACAGTAGTCTTTCATCATTAGCTAAAACATATTCCTGATGATGGAAATTTGGGTACAAACGGTATGTTGACAGTTATAGGAGTATAAAAACTTAATCGCCAGCATTAAAAGATTTGCACAAGAAATGATTCGCTAATAAGAACAAATAAAGTTGAAAAACTCCACATGATGAGAAGTGGCAGCCGCGGCATTCTAGCTCAACATCTTAACTAAATTTTTGCTTTTGTTAAAGACGTGAAGTTTAAAAAAGGATCATTGATCATGTAAAGACTCATCCCGATATTTTAAACCAGAAACTAAGTCACTTCTGAATTGATTATTATATTTTTGACGCATGAGATTTATGAACATTGCAAAGGTGGTGATGAGAAAACTTCGAAATTTTCCTGAATGTTGTATCCTGGAAGTAGGCATCATGTGGATTGAGCTCCTGATTATTGACGGTCTTAAGTTAAGTATATCTTAGTTTTACCAGACCACTGAGCTGATTAACAGCTCTCCTAGGGCTGGCCCGAAGGATTAGATATTTTTACGTGGCTAAGAACCAATTGGTCACCTAGCAACGCGACCTACAGCTTATTGTGGGATCCGAACCACACTATATCGAGAAATGAATTTCTATCGCAAGGAATGAATTTCTCTGATTCCGCGTTGGCAGAGCCTGGAATCGAACTTCGGACCACCAGATTGGCAGCCGAGCGCGAAAACCACTCGTCCAGCGCTTAAAAACTTATCTTGAGGACAGAGAGGGCCTCAAAGTGAAAACCGCTAGTTTGGTTTTAATGAGAGATAAATGTCCTGGGGAGAGAATTTTCACAGCTGGGCAGCCCGGGACAAGTCTTAATATTCGAGTTTGAATTCCTAAATTTGGAAAATTTCCAAGAGAAGTTGTGTGTTGGTGTGGAGAATTGAAAGATGTGCCAGAAAAATTAGGATGACTGACATCAGAAATATAAGGGAAGTTGAAAAAGAAATGCAGACTTTCAATGTATGTTAACAACGTGCTTTTTGTCAATGACCAATGTTCTTATGAAGTTTATTAATCTAAAAATTGTTAATTGGAGCTACTTTATACAGATAGTTTGGTCACAGGCTTACTACAGGAAGAAATATTTATATTATTTATAGTAAGGGAAGGGTTACAGTTACAGCAAATAAAAAAGGAATAATAGTTTGCCAATTATTTGGGAAGGCAGCTTGAACAATAGCTGCAAAAGGGTCAACGATTTTAAAATAAGTGATGTCAGGGATGGAACGGCTGCCGGAACTGAAGCAGCTGTTGAGAAAACGAAAGAATGCCGGATGATATAAAGAGTGGATGAAAGTGCTGGTGATAGGCGAATCATCAGAAAGCCAAGATTGAAGGTTTACGCGGTAATTATAGCCAGCCGTGACTTTCGGGGCTGAGATATGGCTTTTGAAGACAGGCAAGGAAATTGTTAGAAGAAACGTGAGGATGCTTACTGGGTCTTGGTCATCTGTTGGAGGCGAAAACGTGTTGAAAACAGCCGGGTGACAAGAACTCGAATATGTTAGAGGTAATATATACTTTGGTGGTCAGGGCCTCTAAAACGGTAAGGAAGAGAGCGGGTGGCCGGTCGAAATAGCGCTTCTATGAGCCTGGTGCAGGGGGATTCCATGATTTTGTTAGTTCTTACTGGCATCGCAACGTAGGGGATTCCATGAAAGAACGCTACTCAAGGTGAAGGGTGGAATGGAGATCCAGACAAGGGATTGTTATTAGTAGAGAACGTTCTGTTGACAAGCGCCTGACCGATGACGTATTACCTTACCATTGATTATTATCAAAAAGAATTTTATGATTTGATATCACCATTCTCAGGGCGTCTAGTTTAGTGCATGTCGACCATAGTATCGGTATTTGCAAAACCTTTTCCACTTTATACATACACACACACGTATAATATATATATATATATATATATATTATATATATATATATATATATATATATATATATATATACATATGTGTGTGTGTATTTTTTTTTCAGGAAGCGTGACTGATTCTTAGAGTTCAACTCTGCAAGACCCAAATTTGATTGTAATGTAAAACATCGTTTCATATTTACTCTTGCTTCTTCTCTGTATGGTAGTTTTATGAAATAGTAAGAAAATTTGAATAATCCATACTTCTCGTAGAAGGGTGCCTGATTACAAAGTGAAATTTATTTTAGAATTATATGATGAAATATTCTCATTTTCAGTCTGTCCTGTGTAGCGCGTTAGTTTAGGAGCTTGGTAAATTCCGATGTTTATTTTTTTTCATAAGACTGAATAATAACGTGTTATCATAAGCGAATTTGGTAATATACATTCACAGAATGATAATGTTAACTTGCAAGACAGTTTCACATATGAGGAGATTGGAAATAGATGCGGAACAATCATTGATTGGACTACATGCTGTGCAATCTCCCGAAACTTAAGTTGCTTCGTTAATCAACTCCCTTGCCTCGAAGTGGAAACTTTTACAGTATTCGTTCCAACTCTGGCTTCGAAGGCGAACGCTATTTTCTCATTCCTTATTTTCTGAAGTTTCTTCTTTCCCTTCTTCTTAAATTATACAAATTTCTCTTTTTTCCAAAGTTCAGTGGAAGGTTCTGGTAAAAGACAGACGCGTCTGTTAGTTGAGTTTTGAAGGCTCGGGATAGTGTCCAGATTAATATGTAAATTAAGTTTGCCGAACAATTCTTGTGAACATGATCAAGTTAAAAAGACTTACGAAAGTGGCTTTTGTGGCGCATTCTCGACTAATGAAAATATGCCTTGTATGCTGGTGTCCCAGTTACCAAATCCAACAACCTTTCCTCTTCCGCAGTTTCGGTTGAAGGAAGTGTGAAGCGGGGGCCCTTGGAAACGTATTGTTGCATGAAGTACAGCAAAGGATTTGAATATGGTGATGCGTGTCGTGTTGTTTTATTTCTCATTATCCCCTCGGAAGGACTCTGGGGCAAACTTGATCCATGAGGGAGAACTTGGAAGGGAAACTCGGCTAGAGTGGCCTTTGTGAAGGAAATGTATACCAAGACCCCAGGTGCTAGGATTTTCTGGGTGAGGCCGATCAAAGCCGTGTGCTGCTGCTGCATTTTTTACCTTTCTTTTTTTCGTCATTTACGAAACACTGCTGTGAAATCCATTTATAAGGGGTAGCCATTCTTGCACCTGTAAAGCTATAATTTTATAGCAAAATGTTCTTCCGCCTCCAAACAGAATGAGTAAGAAGAATTCTTTTTCGAATCGAGAGTATTCCAACAAGTTGAAATAAGTTAACTTAAAGTACTACTGAACTTCTCCCTAATTGCAATTTTAGATGTATATTTTTTTGGTTATTCAGAATAGCATGACTGTAGTGAGCATGAAATTGTCTTAGATATAAATACATAGATACTTGTATATCTGGAAAGAATTATAAGGTATGACAATTAACATGAGAAAGGCTGTCAGCTAAGGAATTAAAATAATTGGTCTTTGACATACTGAATCTCAAAAAACGCCAATGAAACTCATGGACAATTTCCGTTTAAATTCGTGCATATTCAGTCATTTTCTAACTATCGAATTTCAGATAGAAACTAATTAACTAAGTAATTTTCCACTGATGTGAATGACTTATGTAAAACAAGATCTAAATATTTTCTACAAGTCTTCGTGGTAGGGCAAAATATTTTTTTGCCTAAAAGCCTGTAGGAAAGAAAGCGTTCATTTTTACTTTTTCCATTTCTGTTTAGGGTAGAGAGTTTTTTGAAACAGCAGAATGCTTTCAATATTCAATAGGCCAGAAGGGTGAATGCTGACAGTGAAGTTTATTTTAGAATTGATTCTAGAATTCTGTTACGAAATATCGTTTCGAGTCTGTCATGTTTTGCGGTTTAGATGATCAACTCAGTAAATTCCTGGTTTCTGTTAAGAATTAATGATAACGTGTGAACATAGTACGTGAATTTGATGATAGACAATTACAGAAAGATGTTAATTTGCAAAACAGGCAGTTTTTAATTGAAAATGGACGCAGGAAAATGTAGTAGGAGACACTGGTCATAGTATGGTTTTGAAACACACTTCATGTGATGAGAAACGGTAACATTGACAAATTCCAAGAAAGACTAGAAAAATGTCAGTTTTGCAGACAGTCAAGGTCTCATGAAAAGCACCATGCATTTATGGCAAAGTGTACTGTGTCATAAACAAAATAGCCAGAAATAAGTCGTGGGGTGGGGTCTTTGCCTTTTATTCATTAGGCATTATTTTCACAGTTTATAACGATCATGTGATGTTTCGATTTTTTTACTGTAACTTTGTTCACTTGAAGATGAATGAAATGCAACAAATTGCATCGCGTTGAATAAATAATGTAATGAGGATGAAAGGACCTGATCTTTGTGTCTGTGTACTTTTTCTGATGTTGGAGTTTGAAATCCATGTAGTTTTAAACGGCCTCTCTAAGCAATGAAAGGAAATTATTTTGAGGTTAGCATACATGTCTACTAAAATGGTACTTTTACTGGCTGCTAGATTTTTTTTAATCAATCCTCACGTGATTTCAGTTTTATAGAAGGTCACGAAAATGGTAAGTAATCATTTTCATTAGGGGGGAAAAGGGCTAAAATCTGGTAAGTATGAAGTAAAAATCCATAATTTTTTACTAAGATAAACCTTATTCTTTTGGATTTATTATCATCTCACATCTATTCATCTGTATTTGCTGATGTTATAATCACCCCCTTATTCCTTTGTATTTGTTATCCTCACAAGCACATATTTACTAGATAATGCAGGTTACGAAATCCTTTCCTTTTATGGTTATTGTTATTCGCATAGTTTGTTTATAGTGTGTAACCTGCGATACTGACCAAACTCTCAAAACGTAAACATAAAATCTATTATGTCTAAGATATCTTAAATTGTTGGCTTAGGTATTTGGTAGTTTCGAAATTAGGTCTCAGTGGGTTTGGATTATTTTTTCCACCATTGAGCCATGCAAGCATCTGAACATAAACGCAACAACAGTCAGCTTCGGGACATTGACTATAATTCACCACAAGACTTCTCAGTTGCTCGAATGTGAGACGGGTCCTTGGAAGCCGAGAGTGAATAACATGCAAGGCTTCCGCTGCAGGGCTGTTAATGTCAGTTGTCCAAATCTTTCTTGAGATGTCCGTGCAAAAATGGAAAGAGACGGTCCTATCGTGAGTGTGATTACAAGAACGTAGCCACTAAAATCTACTGTGTTCTTGTGCTTCTTTTAATATGTAATTGGTATAACCCTCTTGCCCCGATGGTGGTGTCTTTATTTTACGTTTGTGGTATGTACTACAATCGTTATTTTTTTAAATAAACAGATGACAGAAGTGCTAGTTAACTCCTGTCATGACGATTGCAAACATAAGTATTTGAGAATAAGTAGTCATCTAAAATCAGTGTAATTTGTGTTATTCACACTTATTATTGGCCCCACAATTTGTATCATACATTTTGTTTTGTACAAAATTAGAGTGCTAAAAATTTAGATTTCCCCGATATCAAATCGTGAGAATAGATTTATGCTTCAAATAGAGGTTTGAAAGCTGAAGCAAAAGATGAAATTTGTCATGATCGGGAAAATTACTTCTGTAATCATGATAATTTCATAAAAATGATGTCATCTTGTAAGAGAATATTTTCACCTCAATTGTTTTTTCATGTAACAAAAATAAGTGGCACGAAATGGTCAAAATTTCTAATATTTCCTTCATTTTAGAGAATTCATTCTTCCTACGACTTGCCCATCCAGCCCATTAGGGAGTCATCAAGTTTCTATTTTGAGGGCAGTTATTCAAGTAGAATGTTTGTAGGGCATTCGAAGATTAATACAGGAAGGGAACGGTTATTGTCAGATCCTATCTCATTTCCATATTTATTGCAAACACTAAAACGAACACTATAGTGCATAGGCGGTAGGAAGAGAATAAAAGCAGAAACTGGTGAGACGATGAGATTATGAGACTAGTGAAAGGAAAAAAAATCATTCAGTGTCTTACTGAGCAGAGGAGACAAAATCGTATGGGTCTTCAAGATGTTTCGATAAGGTAGTCTGTGAAGAAATGAAGAAAGGTGAAATATGTCAGGTATAAAGGGTAAGTTTGATCACATTATTTAGAAAGAATAAGCTGTGCTTAGAAATGTAAATGCGTACAGAATGGTTAATGAACATATGGGGAGTCGCAGGCCTGAATCGATGGAGTAAGTATTTTGAAGTGTTTTGAATGTTCAAAATAAAAGAGGCAGATCTGAAAGATCCAAGAGAGGATTTGGTTTATACGAATCTGATTCCTGTAGAAGTGACTGTTGTGACTCTTAAGACGGCAATTATGTGTTAATAAATGGAAAGGCACTTGGAATTGATGGGAGAATGAGTGTAATCCTGCGGTATTGTAATAAAAGTGTGAAGTACTTAGGTAGGTGTGCTGACCACGGTGTGGAAGGTAGTATGTCAGGATGAGGGGAAACGCACGAAGGGATCTATGGGAAAGGCGGGAATTGTGTGGAGATTGGAACAAAGCAAAATGGGACCTTTCCTAGATGGTGACCCCCAAGGGTTTTAACCCGGTGTGTATCCAGTGTCCACCTTTGCGGCGTATTTAGTACAACCCGTTGGGGATTACTGTAAAAACATCAACTAAAGACTGTAAATATCAAGATAATAACCTCCTAGAGAAATACTATTCCTAGAGAACGACACTCGGAAACCCTTTGGGGGTCACTATCTAGGAGAGATCCAGAAAATGTTGCAAAGAGCTACTGCAAAGATGACTGAGAGCAACTGAAGTATTTTGATCATGAGGAGAAAATGGAAGATAATGGGAAGGTTAGCTAAAGGAGGAAAGAAGGAACATGTAAACGCAAGGACTTGATGTCCTTGAGTCCAGAATGTGTTGGCAAGGGAAGAGAGATGGGGCTGAGTTTGTGCGCTTAGTTCAAAGTACTACTGATAAGACTTCTTTAAAGGCAAGTTTAGGAAAGAGCTAATGATGTGGAGTGTTTTGCCCACTGTGAAGTTCTTCTTAGATATTTTATAGTGGAGCACCTTATGTTATTGCCACATTATATATATATATATATATATATATATATATATATATATATATATATATATATATATATATATATACCTGTAAATTTTATCTCACAACAGACTCTTGCTTTTGCCTGCCTGCATAATTCCCCATATATATAATATATATACTATATAATATATATATATATATATATATATATATATATATATATATATAATATATATATTATATAATATAATGTCTATATATATATATATATATATATCTATATATATATATATGTATGTATATTATTCAAAATACCACCTCGTCTCCTCCCAGAAAATACACCTTCATTGAAAATTTAGGCCTTGACTAGAGGACGAGGGGTTTGAACAAAGAAAAAAAAAGGTGAAAAACTAAACTAAACAAAAAAAAGTAGAAAAACTAAGGCATAAGGCCAGTTTTACTGAAGAGGGAGGAATTTACATAAAAGCTGGACTCTAGTTTTAAAAGCACTATATTTACATAAATTTACAGAGGTCCAGGAACACAAGGGCAGGTGAAACTGCTTTTCAGTCCACCCGAGCACGTGGTGGGAGCAGTCCGGCCCCACTTTTTGGAAGCTTTGCACAACGGAACAAAAGGGCAAGCTTCGAAGGATTTCCAAGTTCTACCACAGCCAGGCACAGCGTTTGTCTGCAAATAGAGGGGCATAGGCATAAGGCAGGGGGCCACACGAGGGCGAACTTTACTCACTGTTTTCTCTCAATCAAAAGGCCACTCAGGGGGAAATGAAATGACTGGGAAATTTACACTGCAGAAACTATTTCGTGGCTTAAATTCACTAGGGGAATGTTACTAGTATCATAGGGGGGTAATTACAGAATTGAGCCCAGATGGCGAAGGGGAATGAAACACTGCACAAGTCGCCTTGGAAAATGAAATGAATTACAGACAAAGATAAAACAATTCCCTAGTTGAAATGGAATTTCCCTTACAGTACCTTTAGTGATGATGCTGGTTGTCTTCTCCCTGAAGTCTCGACACTATGGACTTTTAAAAATATACTTGGGCTTCCCAAAGCATGGGAAAGCCAGGCCCAGGAGGGGGAGGGGGGGGCAGCATCTTGTAAGGGGCCAGTGGCCTGACCTAGCCGAGGTCTCGTCTTCTTCTGAGGACTCCTCTCCTGGGTTCAAGGCCTTTTAAGGCTTTCTCCTGGATAGCTCCGCCTTCAGTCCTGTAGGGGATATTCCAACAACCAATGGGAGAAGAGATAGCTTTTCTAAAGAAAAAGGAGAATGGATTCCTCCAAACTCAAAGGGGCAACTTGTATAGATACCTTAAACTTGGGTAAAAGACTGTTTCTTTCCTTGGTTCTGCTTAAATCTTGAAATATATATATATATATAATATATATATATATATATATATATATATATATATATATATATATATTATATATATATATATATATATTGGGAATTATACAGGCAAGCAAAAACAGAGTCCTGTTGGGAGATAAAATCTACAGGCTTTCACAATGATGGATAATCAAGGAATGATCCTTTTGAAAGGGACACCGAAGAATTGATTTCAGTTGCTAGGGCCATAGTGTGAGCAGAAGTCAAACTGGGGTTTCCACAGTGAACAACACTACTGCAATTGAGAACACATGCGGTTACGTAGGAAAAAATAGCGATATTTGGCGAATCAAGGCGTGCACAAGAGGTGCCAGAATAACTATTCAGGTTAGGGTATTGTGAGAAAACGCACTTTGGGAAAGATATCAGAATCAACATAGGAATAGAAGGAGCACATGACTGGTTTGAAAATGACCTCAAATCAAGACTTGACCTGAGACAGAGCGATTCAGGGCCTCATCGAGATGCACCAGGTGTGGAGGGAGAAATTACCGAACTGCACTTGTAAATTAACTGGGTGGTGGCCGAAAGAAAGGACCACGTGGGAGAGCTCTAGGGAAGCAATGAAAGGGGCAAGTGTGAAGAGTCTGTGCCAGAGTAGGTTGTGGGGGCTCTCCTGGCAGTGCACCCTATTCAGCCTCCTTGCAGTACACCGCTTCTCATAACTTCAGAGGATTATTTTTCAGCTCCTGTCAGATGGTGCTAGAGTCGTTAGCATCTACCTAGTCTCAGGGTGCAAGATGGTGCTCTGTCACAGATGTGAGCTCCCATTTTCTTGTCAGTCTAGTGTGGCTTTCCAGCCTTGGTGACGTCACCCGCTAATGCTGTATTGAGGCAGGATTCTCGACTTTGTTGGCAGTTGTCTGAAAGAGGGTTTTCAGGCAGTCACGAGGTCTAAGGAACTTAAAAAGATATGCCAAAAGGGTAAGGCATGGAGAGAGTTAAAAACAAGGGGCTGATTTTTTCACACCCTTCCTTGGTTGGTTCAGTGTAGCAATAGTGCCATATATTTATGTTAAAGCATATCTTGAGCTGACTTACTAAGGGGTCTCCCTCTTAACAATATATATATATATATATATATATATATATATATATATATATATGTGTGTGTGTGTGTGTGTGTGTGTGTGTGTGTATGTATATGTATGTGTGTGCGTGCTAGTATATATTATATTTATATATATATATATATATATATATATATTATATATATATATATATATACATATATATATATATATATATATATATATATATATATATATATATATATATATGAATAACAGAGAAATTCGATAAATATCATTCAAATTCCATATTTCTAATAAATTGTTTATCCGTTCTCCTCGCAAATAGATCCATTGTCTTTATCATTTTTTTAATTGCTTAGCTTTCGCTGCTCATTCTCTTTTGTGCTCGTTACTGTCCGGTAATGTATGCTATTGGTATGGTCATGGACTTTTATATTTGTTCATTGTTAATTTACTTTGTGCACACCTTCTTCAAACCTATATGACAGCACGAGAGACCGAACTCTTTACCGCTTGTCGATCGCGTCCCATGAAATCCACCTTGGACGTTCATTAAATTTAATGTGTTTATGTCCCCTGAAATTCGATGCATAGAGCAGCGTTTCATGAATATGTTTACCATAAATTCCGGTCGAAGGGGGCGAAGTTCAGCATTGAGCAAAAGATGGCAGCACTTTGGCGTCTATCTCTCAAAAAGTATAGACCTCCGATCAACAGTTACTTTCATTTCCTGCTCGTTTTGTCGTCTGCACTATGAAGGTGGTTGTGTATGGTCCTTAAGTCTTTATTATAGAAATGCAGATTTGGTCGCAGCTAATAGAACTGTGCTTCTGAAAGCATTTAGATTGAATTTAAGGTGGTCTGTTTTCAACGTTTTGTGTATTGCTAAAACGTCAGTAGGTCTATCAAAGGGACCCTTGGGTATCCGACATTTATATCCAATTAAGGTATGATTCTGAATAGCGACGATTGCTATTCAGAAATAGAAAAAAAATCCGAAAACTGTTGTGCTCCACAAAATACGCTTCTGAATGTGATGAAGAGAGGCGAGTTTAACGACATTGTAAAAGAAGCTAATTTGCTCAAAATTTCATGAATCATTAAAACTGCTCCGCTTTAATTCATTAAGGTTGTTTGGAAGCGCGTTTTAATGAGATGATTATGTGTTTTCCACTCTGGTTGACGGCGTGAAAAGAAACTTCTTTATTCTGTTCCTCTTTTATAATGATGAAGTTGTTGTGGACATCAGCAGAACAAGTTGGGCCCCTCCCCCTTTACTGGGTTCTTCATTGAGGTTTTCGTTCATTGGATTTTTATTAGCTTAATCTGTGTGGAATGAAGGAAGGGATTTTTGTCACGTATGTTTACTGGAGACCTTTTACTTCAAAAACATCTTTTCACATTAGCCGGTATAGCATTCTATGTTAGTTTTGATGTTTATATTTGATCAAATTGCTTCGTTTGTTTACTATACTTGATGAATATTAATTGCTATTTTAGTTAACAGTGTTCTTAATACACACACACACACACACACACTGTTGACAGTAGTAAACGCGTTCAACACACCATGGTTATTTCGATAATCTAAAGGCCCGTCCACAAGGTCGAGCTTTGCTCGACGAACATTGTTCGATGTGACGTCAGAAGCCGAGGAGAAGCGAATTAGGTTCTGAAATTTCCCGCTTCTGACGTCAGCACTGTCCACACGGGCGAGCTTTGCCCGACGAACTTTGCTCGTTGTGACGTCAGAAGCGCAGATACAAAAGGGAAAACCTCTGACTCCCCGCTTCTGATGTCACATCGAACACAGTTCGTCGAGCCGTTTGGGCGGGGCTTTACTGCACATGGATGCTAAGGGGTTCAGGATTGTAGTGCCAGTTACAAAAAAAAAAAAAAACCCATATCCAAATGTAATGCATTTTCATTTGAAACTAAGTG
>NC_087213.1:46360909-46403409 GCF_015104395.2 Macrobrachium nipponense
AGAGGGAATTGGATCTCCTCCTCCTCCTCCTCCTCCTCCTGCCGTCTCTCCATTCCACCTTTCCCGTTGCAGCTTCATTATCGGCAGTTGATAGTGATTACCCTTTGGGTTAAAGGCCCAGTAAGAAGTCTCTCTCTCTCTCTCTCTCTCTCTCTCTCTCTCTCTCTCTCTCTCGTAATTCATTAAACTTAAATGACTTGCAAGTATTGTGGAAGAGCCCGGATTAGGATTATGTCTTTTAATTACTTTGGGATTCTTTTGCATTGACTCAATGGATGACATTGAAAGTAACAAATAAGCCATTTGCTGTTGCTGATTTTTTTTTTTTTTTCACTTCTCGACTTACGAGATAAAAGCAAAAGATATTAATGTGCAAATGAATGGGTTTACTTTATAAAGAAGAAAATAAAAATCTAGGAAGATGTGCTAAATTCCGCGGGAGAAAATTGACTCGAAAATGTATTAAACATAAGACAAGCGAGAAGCAATTTCAGCCGCGGCTTCCACGGAGCTTTTTCATAAGCAAAATATGCGCAGGATCAAATAACGCTGAACCTGCTTAGAAGAGGCTTCATAAATTGCAAACTTGCCTTTAAAACATTGGAAAAGAGAGCCGTGGCTTTGCACTCGCTACGAACCCAAGTAGAAAATGGATTCGAAAATGTGGCCGAAATATTTTACATTCTGTTTGGCGTGTGAAGATAACCGCAATATGAAGCACTCGGGTAGAATATTGTATTTCAGAGAATAAATTGAAATAGCTTATAGCCACCATGCAGTACGAAGCAATAAAAACCGAACTCTTTCAGATAAGTTTATGATTAAAGTCTATTATTATTATATCTTGCTCTGTTAGCAGAGCTTCCTCGTTATTTGCATCAGGTTCTTTGTCGCTTCCCGTAAACCACTCTGCTTCCGGGGGTAAACTGATGATTTGTTCAGCGGTAAGATTTGTTCCACTTCATCGTATAAAATAAGTTATTGTTAACGTAAACAAATTCTCTCTCTCTCTCCGTAGGAGGGTAGTGCCGTCAGTGCACCTCATGCAGTGCACTGTAGGCCTTACTTAAGGTTCTTCGCAGCGTGCCTTCGGCCCCTAGCTGCAATCACTTTCGTTCCTTTTACTGTACCTCCTTTCATATTATCTTTCTTCATAATACTTTCCACCCTCTCCTAATACTTGATAGTGCAGCTGCGATGTTCTCCTCCTGTTACACCTTTCAAACCTTTTATACTGTGAATTTCAATTTTAGGTCTGAATGACCCTCATAGGCCTTTGGCCCAAATTTTATATTCAACTCAACTCAACTGAACACTCTCTCTCTCTCTCTCTCTCTCACATGGCGAAAATCGAGTAAGCAAAAATGTTGTAATGTGCCTTCACCTGCCCAGCACCAAAATCTAATGGTTAAGTTATCTTCCGAAATCATACCGAATATCACAAACTTTCCAGATTAAGGAAATTATCAGGGATGTGACTGTAAAATATCTAACATCTAACGAAAGCCTCCCACATGAACATGGCTTTCTACGTTATAGCACGAGTTCAATCGTACAAAGACAACAGTCAGAATACCATTCTAGAATCAGGCAAAGATTGGGGGACTAACTTCCTTGATTTCCCTGAAGTCCTTCGTTTACTGCACTGTACCATTTCATATTGTGCGATCAGGTTCGAGCGAGAGAATAAGCGAGCCGTTATCAACCAGAATGCATAATTTTGGATTTCATCTTCGTTTTCATGATTATGTAAAATTGATAGGAATCTAGAAGACGATTGTTCGTTTTTAGCTATAGAAAGCGTGAGTTAAGCTGCGAGCAAATTCAAAATAAATCTTTAGTAATTTAGTAATGTAGGCTAGCATGTATCTTAGCGAAGAAAAACAGATAGGTGGAAGATGCAAATACGTAAAGGATGGGCTACACTTGAGTCGAGTTGGGTGGCAAATGGTTAATCTCATATTATACAGTATATGCTTTTATATTGAATTCCGTATCACCATTGCGAAAATACCGTGAATTATCATCATTAATATTATTTGGACATACATACAACAGTACCTTGGCATATGTTACATATTGGGTGGTCATCTGGCAACCACCCTGTAAAATGGTTGCTATATTGTATTTTCAGGTAACTATCAGCTATTCTTCCAAATCTGATATAAAATGTTAAATTTTTAGCGAAAAAAAGGTCTATCCACTTGAAATGACAACATGACAGCTTTTTCCAAGTCGCCCATCACTCAATCCTGGAATCCATGAGAGATAGGTTTGCTCTCACATATAGTATCTCCATTCCAAAAATACGGCATGGTTTTAGAGAGAGTGCTGCTCAACTTCACAAATGAGTATAAATCATCCATGACTTGACTTATGGGGACTAGACTCAGATCCCGGTTCCGGCTTGATATGGGATCTCATATCCATATCAAAACGTCAGGTCTACTAGCCGCTTTCATTTACCAGTGCAGTCTCCCACCCACTTCTTTAAGTTGTGGAACCATTCTACAGGCAATTCTCTATAATTATCTGTACACATCTGACTATTCCCACACATTGTTCTTATTGACATTTTAATAGCCTGATTAAGTATGGAATCATGATATGCATAAATGCTCGAGAGAAGAGTTCATCGCCCTGGTCATGCATGATTAGTCGATCAAAGGTTCTTTCATGATCCGCCGAACTCGATGTTTGAAGATCAGGTTTTCCTGCATAGTTACTGTATATAATCTTGAATGAATATCAAACCTTCCTTTGGTAATATGAATTAAACTGTTTCAGTTTTTGAGGTACATTGTTATAATTTTTTGCAAAGGTATGAATATGGTTTGATCATTTTTCTATCATTTATTATTGGAAATCCTTAAAAAATGGGAACACATGTTCAGAGCAATATGAGCGAGTGGTAGAATGAATTTCGGTATATTATTTATATAACGGTTTGCTGAAAGAGAATTGCATTCAGCAGGCTCAGGAAGGTTCCATATAACATTTGTGCAGTGTACTTATAGGTTTACTAACTCATGTTTTTGTTAATTATAAAAAACTGCAAAAAAGAAATTACTCTCCTTGGTGCTGTAGCACATCTGTTGTTACAATGTTGTAAATTTAGTTACCCATTGCATTCGTCTAATCCTCATGCGAGTATATAGCGTAAAAGAGAATTGAGTATACAAATTATTTTTTGTAAACACTGTAGTTATATTTCACAGACTGAACTTCGATGCCCCCGGTTTTGTGTGTGTGTGTTTTGCTAAACTTTGTTGTGTTTTATGTTGTGGATATATTTTCTTATAGAGTAAAACTAAACAATATTTAAATATATGGTGTCATTGGACTCGGTTCTTTATCGATGGTTTTTATTTAATTCTATCTCTCGTAACTGATGCTTTCTTGGAATTTATCTTCTCTAGTTTATGACAAAGTGATTCTTCCGGTGAGTTGACTTAGGCGTTGATGGTCTCAAAATTTGGTTCACCTGAAGAGAAGACCGATGAAGCTGGAGAGTCATCCTCTTCATGGATAATCCTTTCCTGTGTTGTGTCTAGTTCCAAGAAATGTTTAAAGTGCACATCTCTGCTTAGAATGTCTTACATATTCTCCTCATTAAACTCCTTTCTTAGTGGTTAGTGAGCAGAAAAGACTGCATGACTGCTCCCCTCCATTTTCCTAAACAATTTACCGAGTCCCCCTTCACTGTTACTCATTAATTTATTGATTTGTTATTTTTTCTTGGTGTATAGCAGTCTGCAGTGACTATCACCGATATCTTGAGACGTTTGTGAGAAAATCCATCCTTTTGCACTTCCAGGTTAATCGTCCTGGCGGTGATCTATGGCGTTGTTGGAACTCGAGATGGCGCGGGAGCAGAGTGTTGGTCTGAGTTACGCGAGCATGTGGTGGGATACCTGGTCATCCTGTCTGGATGTGTCGTGGTAGAGTTCTGCATTGCCCATGTGGCCATGCGGGGCACCATCCTCGACCCTACCCCACGAGCATCCATGCAGTACCTTCTTTATGTCAGATTATGTGAGTATCTTGATCATCATTATTAACATTATTTATTATATTGTTAATGTTGTTGTTGTTGTTACCAGGAAGAATGCGGTCTTCTTTTGATATTGTAGATTCGTATTAAAACAATGAGATTCAATTTTATTTTGGAAAATGTTTTGTAAACGTGTGCATTACCTTTAGGGCCCAATTAAATTTTTGTTTAACGTAATTACGTGTTGTGGTTTTAGAACGGGTAAAGGGTTTTTTCATGACTTTTATACAATTGCAATCTTCAGGGAAGCGTCAAACAAACCGTCTAGATCCACTTGTGTTTCAGGAAGCTGGTGATATGACCGAAGTTGTCACGTGGAGGTTTATTTTTTGCAATAAGGTGTTATAAACCGGTTAATAGAATGTCTAAATTCGTTTGTATCAAGCGGATGCTTTTTATTTCTCTCTCTCTCTTTCCTATGGTTGTTCCTAGCTCTTACAAGCGTTTTCGCTGACCTAATATCTAATGTTTTAGCGCATGAGACATTTTTCTGAAAAATGCTTTGAAAAGTAACTATTTTTGTAAATGTGCCAAATGTGTGATTGGCAAGTATACTTTTTAAAGGCACATAAAAAAAGAGCATGTATTGTCCTCATACATACACAAATTACATATATAAGTCTAATATTAAGCGACTCTTTCATTCTTGTTATGTTTTTATAACATCTCAATACTTTTTTTCTGGTTTGTGCTTATCGTCCTTGCATGGCATTAGTGCCCCCTTCTTGCATTTCATTTTTATTGCACTTTTGCGTCACCCCTTTCCAATTAATTCAAACCCTTTTGCGTTCTTTCTTTCATTCCTTTGCTCTCGCAGTCCGGGTCTTCTCTTCATTTAATTCCTCTTGGCCCATTGTGTCCCGCTGTTCATTTTCATCTGGTTCTATTGTTCTGGACTCCCACACTCGATGGACACTGATATTCTTTTAATACCTGTTCTCTCTCTCTCTCTCTCTCTCTCTCTCTCTCTCTCTCTCTCTCTGTCACATGATATGCACCCTTTATTCTATTTCAGTATTCTTTTAGCAAAACATTGCCCTCACATTGCAAAACTTTCGACTCTCAAAGGTATTAAAGCAGATTTATAGCCAGTCTGTAGTCGATTAACATATCAGGGAAGTTTGAAAAGAGTTCCCGCATATCACCCCCCCCCCCTCCCGACACCCCACACCCCGGGTTCCCGGCCCCTTTCCTTCCTTGGCTTGAATAATAGTAATGAAGTCTCAATTTTTTCTATAGGAAATCCCAACCGGAGCCGTAAGCTCTGTTTGATCATTATGACATCATGAAGAAGGATTCAATCGGAATAAGACTCTCAAAATGAATTAAAAGGAATAAATAGTCACTCATTTTATTTCTGCCCCTTTATTGAAAACAAATAAGCGTGTCTCGTTTATTTTCAGGCAAATGGGTCGGCGCTTTCTTCTCTCTTTTTCCCCCGTTCAGACAGTTTCATCCGGCCCTTTCGGTCCCCTTCTGAACTCAGTTTTCTCTTTTTCTTCTTTAATTACAATCGCCCTCTTGCTTTAGTAAATTGTGGTTCGTCTACCGTGACATTTCGTCATACCCTGATATTGTATGGAGATGATTTATTTGTGTCACACATATATACATACATATATATACTGTATATATATATATATATATATATATATATATATATATATATATATATATACACGTATATATTTATATAGAGATACATACATTATCTATATACATAAACATACATACATACATTATATAATATATATACGTATATATATACACATATGTATATATATATATATATATATATATATATATATATATATATATATATATATATATATATATATATATATATATATATATATATATATATATGTGTGTGTGTGTGTGTGTGTTATATATAGTGAGATTTTAATTCATTAGAGAACACTTCAACCTCATGCATGATGTCACCACAAAAGATTCTTCGTTTGAATGACCTTGGAAGTGGTTTAAGATAAGTTGAGAGTTAATTGATCGAAAGGGACCAGAGTGCCTGTTAATCAGAATTCTCCAAGAGAAGAAAATGTTCATGAATTCCCTTCCTTTTCCCTGTTCATTCTCTGCCCTGCTCATAAACCAGTAATAATATGAAAGTCATTAGAATAGCAGCGCTCTCCATTCCGTACCTTCGGTGGACATTTCGTGTTTTCCTCAACCCAACGCCAAGTGGAAGGCAATCGGGAGAATGCAAATACGATTAGGTTTATTCTGAAGCATCTTCAGAAAACTTGGGCATCTCTGAATTGTCGTTGTTTTCCTCTGTGTTTTTCCATTCCAGGTTTTCTCATATTGGTCGTATTCCCGATGCTCTTACGACATGGTCATTACCATTGTTGTAATGGGAATGTGTTTATTTTTCCTTTAAGTGGGAAAAGCGGAGTTTAATTCGCTTACTGTGAATGACACTTTGCTACTCTGCAGAGCGTAAAACCCACTTTTAGGTGGGTTTGTTAACGCCTTGTCACTTTTGGATGGCGACATATATAATAGGTGTAAGCGAACACTTTCCAAGTTTCATGAGTTACATTTTTAAATTATACATTAGGAATGCTCTATCCGGAATGCAGACGAAACTTGATGAACTGGAATTACTGTATGTAGTTGAATTCAATTCAGACAAACTTGGCTTTTCTCAGTAAAAACTTTAGTGTTTCGGTGTACTGCATTTCTTCATCAGAGTAACGGTCCAAGTGGTAGGTAAGACGGTTTTTATTTTATTTTTTTTTTATTGTAGGTGTAATTTTTCTTTTTGTTACGTCTGTAAATTTCTGCTATTCTTATGTCTCTTCTCTGCAAGAAGGAGAGGTCTCTCTCTCTCTCTCTCTCTCTCTCTCTCTCTCTCTCTCTCTCTCTCTCTCTCGTGTATGTATGTATGTGTGTATGTGTGAGACACCTTCCTCGCGTATCTTTCATATTTGTGAGTGTACAAACGTGTGTACGTACACGCTATGGAATGTAAAATTCATCGGATTTTTAGTGAAAAAAAGTTGTTTGAAAGTTAAGCTAACTTTCGGCGAAAGTTTTAATTGACTTAAGCACCTTTGATATACTCTTTAACGAACTGTATTAGAAGTTTTTATTTCTTTGTTAATTCTACGAGTGTGAAAGTTATTTTCCAGTTTCGTACGGTGGCTTCGCGTGATTAGTTGATGAATTGTGAGTTTTGTGTCTTTTGTTAACAAGTCTTGTATGCTTTCAATACTTTGCCGAAGAAAATGAAAAGAACTGGAAGGGAAACTCTATTCGTCTAGAAAAATAACAAAGCTCGTTACTTTTTTAGAAGTAATGTCGAAGCCTTCCTCCAGTAGAGAAAAAGAAAGAAAGGCAACTCGATGCTTCATCACAAAACAGAATGGCCTTGAACGGGGTACGCGTGTTTTCTGTTCCCTGAAGATATTCCAGTAATTTTGGTCCGAACTGTAGCCAAGTTTGGATGTGAATGGCAACGCCTCTGACTCAAATTCTCACCTTCTGTTTCGCTTTCATTCAAGGATATTCATTTTCAGACTTACGAGAACATTCGTGCAATAGCATTAGGGTTTTGCTGTTTCTTTTGTTTGGCCGTTATTGGGGCAGTACTAAGTAGGTGATATAATCGTTGAGTTGGCAATAACAATAGGAAAAGTGGTATGAACACTCAAATTGGTACATTCTAGAAATCAAATTTCGAGGCCACATGGAATTCGTACATGACAGCTATTTTTGCACAAAAGGCGCATCTGGTTCTCAAATTCAGCGTTTTAACGCGTCAGAAATTGAGCGAATCTTCCGATTTGGAATTTGGGAATCGTTTGCTTCTTTTTTGAATTATTGAAATCGTGCTATCGCCTGCTCAGTAATAAAAAAAAAACAATCTATAGTACTTACGACATTGCTGTGATCTAAATATTTCAGTATCCTTTGGTTCTTCAATATTTGTCAATGGCAACAACAAAGAGAAATACAGCTGTAACAGCTGTACTCCCAGGTCTCTCCAAGTTGCGGGCACTTATGATTGGCCATCTTTAGTCAGATAAGCTTAGTGTTTCTGATTGACACTAGTGAATTTCCACACGTGTCGTGTCTCTGGAGTTGTTAATGCAACATTTATGTCATAGTAGCATCTAATTTGAATACATAATTTCAGGATGTAACTAAATTCACATAATGTTCGTCTTGACAGGTGAATGTAAGAAGTGTTAGTGGAATTTAATCATTAATTAAGAAATCCCTCATGAAAGTCGCAATTATATAGTTCTTGTGATTACACATCCTCGCTGATTAAGATTGAAAACTAACCACTCTCATGGCTCACGGTATTAATATGGATTCTTTTTTTTCTCACTTTTTTGGTGATTTCACGACGCTTGAAGACGATGATTAAGTTCCTGAAGCAAATTATTCCCGTTACTTGAACACCGCCTAAATTCTTGGCACATCCATTTTTACTTTCATTCAAGCGTAAATATTTTACTTAGTCTTCCACAGAAAAACGCAATGCTTTGAGGGCCAAGAAATTCGTGTCTATTGAAGGCGAACCTCTCCTCCACCCATACCTGCAATTGCAATTTTAGACAATAATCAACAGTACATTTTCCAATTTGATGAGAATTTGCAATAATTTACAGCTCTGATGATATTTTGTTACGTTTCTGGTCCTTTTTGTTCTCTGTCATGCCCATGCCTATATGCATTCTGGTATGATTCCTTTTTACAGGGAGAGCGAGGTGGTTTAAAAATATACTAAGTTTCTTACAGTAGAAGTTTCCTTTGGATCGTGCTGACCATAGATCTATCTGTCCTGGTTCATTTTGTGGCCTTGGTTGACCTCTGCAGACTCTCTAATGGTTTACTGTTTGTCATTTTATTCTCTTTTACTATATTTTAGAGATGCTAGTAGCTTAATGATTGGTCCATTATATAACCTATTGCCACTTATATCCCATGTGATTCTTGCATTCTGTACTCCATCTACATGCTGAAATTCATGTTATTCTAGACCTGTCTTTCCATTGGCGACAAAACTTGTCAGTCAGGATTCGTTGTCTAACCTTTGACGATAAATTGTATGGTGTATGGGGTACTCCCTTTCAGTTAGGTAACAATGAACACCACTGTGAGTTTAAAGAAAGGATCCTATCACCGGTGTCCCTTGTTAATGCAGATATTCATGCTCTTGTGATTTTCTCATAACTGAATGTATATTTCTAGTGTTGTCATCCACAGACGTCCAGAAATTCATGAATATGGCTGAATGTTTTTGTGCACCATTGAACTGAATTTGAACGTAGTTCCTCACACACAGACACACCTGTTATATTACAGCTCACTGGGTTTCTCCCTTCAACAAACGTGGTATACGGGGATGGATCCATGGCTGTGCACCTGCAACTTCTAGGAGCCATAGGGGATAGGCAGAATATTAGTGATGATCTTAGGATTTGGTTGAATGTTTGAACAAGATGCTTACCTTTGCTAATCACAACCCCTACATGTTGAAAAGTTTGCTGGACGTGAAGATCGACGCATTTATTAGTTTATTTTTAAATTTTCATGATTTAACGTAGGTATTGTATGAGCCATAGTAAAAGCTGAGTGTTCTTTTTTTCTCATAAAGGAAGTAAAATGCTATGACATGACGTGTCAATTCAGTATGACAACTGTACAGAAAGTTGGGAATTTTAAGTGAGATATAGTCAGTTTTTCGAATTGGCCGCATCGTTGTAATTGTTATGTTTTCCTGGGCACATTTTTTCTTGAATGCTAAAACTTCATGAAGGAGAGAAAAACCATGTTAATCAAACAATTCAGATTAATGGCTGTGTACATGATCCGTGATGGTCATCCTGGGAAAAGATGCTGAGTGTAACTGCAAGTGTCTCACACTGCACAGAGATCCTCAGTGATCATTCATTGTCACTTTATTTGATGCATCTCCATATATTCCAGAGATGGGGGACCTTTTTGCACATGAAGGCCACATTAAAAGTCATCGTCACTTCTAGCGGCCGCATTCAGTAGGTGACTGATTTGTCATTTTAAACCTTTTGTAAACATTATATAATCAAATAGAAAGACAGGAGTAAAAACTAATATATGACAAATAGTTTACTTACCTTTTACACAAGTTAGCGGCGACTTCGAGATTTTTCGCCTTGAGACAGCATTTTGATATCGGGTTCTTATATAGAGGTTTCCAATTTTATTTGGCATTCACCCCCTGAATCATTATTTTTTTAACGATGCAATGAGAAAAATCCCATCTGCTCTGCTCCACTATATGTGCCGCTTTTATACATTTGAACTTCGCTCGACTCGACAGCGTCAATTTGTTTTCATAATGTCCGACCATTAACCCAGATGCGCTCTTGATGTTGAGCGTGGATTGACAGTGTCGTTCCTACTCGAAGGCTTTGCTGGGAATGAATGTACTACCTTCATTTGGACTGTCCGATATAAAAGATGTTATATTGGAACATTTCAGTGGCTGCCCAATCTATTCGTGTTCGTTTTTTAGATATCAATGTTATATTGGAACTTTATATATCTCTTTAGTTGGAAGTTATTGATATAGTAACTTTTTTATTTCATTTATATTTCTTAGGTCATCATTTTCTTATTAGTCTTGATCAGTGATCAACGATTTCCAGATATTTCGATAAAAGATCTTGAGAGGAATGTGGGTGCGTTGTCTGATGATCATGCTAATCGTTATGGTTCAGTCGTTGATTTTTCGATATATTATGAAATTTTTCTTTTAGGATTTTCTAGATTTTGACGTTTCCTCTAGCTTCGATAATAACATTTTAAACTTGAAGTATAATAAGATATGAAAATAATTAACCTCTGTTTTTCTTTCGAAAATAAACTGCAAATAGGGCTATGTTCTCCTGAAAAACTAAAAATACTCAGCTTTCATATTTTGATATTCAGGAACACGAGTTATAGCTTTTATGCATTTGTACTAAATTATCGTGTTATAAGTTTCTTTAAGTGCGTATGCAAAAGGATGAAGTTCGATATACACATGCGTGCACACGCAGACACAAATAATAATGTATATATTGCAATAATTGTGGAGACAGATATGTGGGGGAATCAGGTAGGGGAATAAGGACTAGAGTCCAAGAACATAGAAGGGCAGTACAGCTTAACTCTCAGGGGAGTGCTATAGCTAGACATTTGTTTGGGAAAATGACCATAGGATGGATTTCAAAAAACAGTAGGCTTATATACAAAAGGCAACAAAATAGTCACAGCGAGGGTAGTAGAAGGTGCGATTATCAGAGAGATCAAAGTAATTGAAGGAAACAAAGGTTTTACCTCAGAAGATCCCATAAGCCGAGCTTTGATATTAAAAGAAGCTAAGATTGACCCTGCTGACCTGGAGGTTAGGTTTCCTGCCCAACAGACTTTCGGTGACCACACCCTTACCACAAGGGTGAATCCCATTGACCATCAGCTCAGGATATCAGAGCGACAAGAGGGGATTGGCAACTCTCAAGAAAACCAGAACAGCCATCGCATAAATGACAGCACAACGAGAAGAAGTTCCAGAAGACTGCTGGGCCTTGACCCAGGCTAACATCCCAAACATCTCTTGAGAATGGGCCACAGAAGGGCCTGAAAGTACTCGAGTGTGGAGTAAAACTTAATGTAAATACTTAGAAGTAAACAAGTTACAAATTGAATTTGTGGGTTTCTTTTTCAATCGTCAGAAGAAAACTGAAAGAAGTTTTTGTTTGGTTCATAATGTATATATTGCCGTATATATATGTATGTAAGCCCCACGGTATTAATCCCAATAAGTGTACTAAATACTTTTTTTTTTACCTGAAACAAAGATAGTCTACTGGTAATGATCTTAACTTGTAACTATAGGAAAGTCCTAAATAACAAAATATACAGCAATAAAATATTCAAAACTGCAGAATTACTTCAACAATACCGTCATCTTTACCGGGATGGGAACACACACACACATGTATATATATATATAGAATAGATAGTCTATATATATAATGTCTAAGATATGTCTTATATATATATATTTAAGATATGTCTATATATATATATATAGATATGTTCTACAATATATATTATGTATAAGATTATGGTCTATATATATAATTATATATAAGATATGTTCTATATATATATATATATTATATATATATAGAATATGTCTATATAATATAAATATATATAATAATAATATATATATATATAGATCTGTCTATATATCTATAATATAATATATCTCATAGATATGCTATATATATATAAGATAGATACGTCCTATATTATTTATATATAGAGATATGTCTAGCTAATAAGATATCTAGATAGATATTGTCGATATCCTATAGATAGATATGGTCCGTATATATACTATATATAGATATGTCTATATGTCTATAGATTCTAGATAAGTCTATAATAATAGATATGTCTCTAAATATATATTTAGATAATGTCTATATTATATATAGACATGGCTATATATATATAGATATGTCTATTTATATATAGATCTGTCTATATATATATAGATATGTTATATATAATAGGATATGTCTATATATATATGATATAAAGATATGGCTATATATATAGATATTGTCTATATATATATATCTGATATGTCTATAGTATATATAGATAATCTATATATATATATATCTATATATCTATATAATCTATATATTAATCGATATGTCTATATATATAGATATGTCTATATATATAGATATGTCTATATATATATAGATATGTCTAGATATATATATACATATATATAGACTATATCTATATATAGATATGTATATATATATATAGTCTTATATATATATCTAGTATATATTCTATATATATTTAATATATCTATATATATATATATGATAATATATATAATCTATATATATATATATCTACTATATATAGATCTAATCTATAAATAAGATATATATATATATATATATAATATTATATAATCATATAGATATATATATCATATATCTATATATATATAGATCTATAGATATATATAGATCTATATCTATATAATATAATATATATATATAGATATATATCTATTATCTCTTATCTCGATCTATATCTCTATATATAGATATAATATAGATATTCTATATATCTCTATAGATAATATCTAATATATAGATATATATATATATATATATATATAATATATATTATATATATATATAATATATATATATATATAGATATTATATATATCTATAGATATATATATATTATAGATATGTAATATATAGATATCTAATATAATATATATAGGATATATCTAGAGATAGATAGAAATCTATATCCTATATATATATTATTTATTGCTATATATAATATTAATTAATATATATTACTATAATATATATTCTATATAATATAGATATCTATATATATATAATATATATATAATATTATATATATATATAGATATATATATATATATATAGTAGTATATATATCTATATTATATAGATATCTATATATATATATAATATTATATGTTATATGTTATATATATCTATAGATTATATATATCTATATATATTTAATTAAATAAAATATTATTATATATATATTAATATATATATATCTTAGTCTATTAATATAGATATAGCTATATATATTACTCTATCTATCTATCGATATCTATCTATCTATCTATCTATATATTCTATATCTTCTATAGTAGATATATAATATAGATATCTATCTCTATATATATATAGTTATATTATATATATATATCTCTATATCTATATATATATCTATTCTATATATATATCTATGTCTATATCTCTATCTATATATATATATATATATATATTGTTACGACCCTTGTTGGCCGTGGTGCAGGTTTGTATGCACTAAAGGATGTATACTCAGTGTTGTTACAGAGTATCCAGCAAAAGATGGTCAACGGAGACGAAAACACTCAGGAAAACTCAACAATATTTATTAACAAACAAAATTCATCAAAGTCAACCTTGTGACTGCCAAGGACAAATTCTAGTCCTTAAATAATCCCTTGGGATTCCTAACTACTAAAACTAAGCCCTAAACAGAGATAATAGAGAAACACATGAATGCAAATGCAACAAAATATGCAATATAACTGGCCAGATCAAAATGAATAAAATAACCAATACCTATAACTAAATAGGATAGGAAGGAAGGCGAAGAGTAACAGGGAGAAAACACTTAATCTCCTACCTATGTTGATAATCTAAACTTATAATATAAACAAATATAAAAGCCACGAGGCTGTTATCATCATAAGAATAATTATAACCAAACAATCAAAAGGGGGCAACAAATTCCAACTGTCAACAGTTTCATTATAAGATATAACTATATATATACAAATAATAATAACAAAAATATCTCCTCACATCAGAATGGGAGTCCGTGATCCAGGACTATAACAAAAGGTCTTGCCTTACAGTAGGCCGTGATCCAAATAATTTCAGAACTCTGCTAACAGGGGAGTACAGAAGCACCAGGAAGGAGGAGTCGAGAGGTCCTGCACGACCATACAAAAAGGAACGCTTACCTGGGATCTGTCTCCCTACTTGACTTCTGACGGGCATCAAGGCCCCCACAGCTGCAATAACCAAGGCGTCCTGGAAAAGCAAATGCTTCTAACACCTCAGGAAAACTCTTCCACTGAGGTGGCAGTGAGATAAGACCGCAGGTGGCACAAATCACCTGCAATACAAGCAGGACGCAACACCGCAGGTGGCCAGAAGCGTACCTGCGAAGGACAGCACTCAAAGTACAGCATACACAACACCGCAGGTGGCCAGATGTGTACCTGCGAAGGACGGCTCACAATACTTCCAAAAGCGTGGATAATATATAGTAAGTGCGGCAGCTGCAGAGCAAAAAAGGGACAGCCTCTGTAGAAAGCCTGAACTGTCTGCCCAAACACTCGCTCTGTCTCTTCTCACCTCCTTCACCGAGGGCTCCAGTCACGTACCCAAACGTAAACAAAAAGATACGAGTGTTAAAAGGGTAATTCAAAAATTTTTAACGAGCGGGGAGGAGGCGCAAAATCACCACACTAAAACTTAACTTTCGTAATATATACAATACAAATTTCCTTAAAAATAAATACTTAAATACTAAATGTCTTAATATTAAATGTTAACAAAATCACAAGGTTGACTAAAAACTGAAAAATTACGTTAACATCTGATACCTTCCTCCCCGAAGAAAAAAAAAAATTTAAGCCAGAAATTTTTTTTTTATAAATGTAGTAACAAACCTGTAAGGAAAGAATAAAGACAATCTACAACAGGCAAACATACAATAATAGAGCAACAAATCTGAAACCAAATTATATTACATCAACAGAAAATACCATTGGGGAATGCAAACCAAAAGCTTTATATAGCTTACCATTATTTTAAAGATCAAGTGATAATACCATACTCTGAACCCCAAATACAAGGCATGGCAAAGGACAGACATGACATAAACAATACCCATAGTTTTTAATAGGATCATAAAAGTCCACAAATCCCCAACGTCTAAGGAAACCAACCTACTTAACTTTACCTAAATAAACTTACAGGCACACACAGGCCTACACCTTAACCTACAATACACGAACAATATAGTCCAAAAAAAGTCATTATATATAATCATCAATTCAAAGTCCAAAGTATATTGTGACAAATCAATAATTGGCTAGGAACCAAGGGCAACATCATAAAATATTAAGAGTGTATAAACACTTCATACAAACCTCAACAACTGGCAGTCGCCAAACCGTATAATAAAAATAAACAGGTATTAACAAATAAACCTACTAAATTCAAACCTATAAAACTTGCAGGAACATTGAAACCATACTATATTCAAAAAAATAATTTTTTTCATATAACCTATTGGAGAAACGACGCAGGGTGACGTACGAGATAGAAAGGCAAACTAATCAATTTCGGGAAAGGGCATCAGGAATCTTATTTTCGGAACCCTTAATGTGCTTTATCACCAATTTAAATTCTTGAAGAAAGAGAGCCCAGCGCAAGATCCTCTGGTTGGCTCCTTTCATCCGTTCAATAAAAACCAGTGGGTTATGATCAGTCCAGACCTCTATGGGAAAAGAAAAATTAGTTACATAGGGTTTAAAGTGCATAAGGGTGCGGACCAAAGCAAGGGCTTCTTTTTCAATTGTTGAGTATCTTCTTTCTGCCGCCAATAACTTACGACTGAAATAAAAGAAATACCGGAGGTGAACTTCAGCATCCTCATTCCTTTGAAAGAGGACACCACCAATTCCTACATCACTGGCATCCACAGCAATGATAAATGGTCTTTGAAAATCTGGGGAAATTAAAATGGGGTTGGTCAACAACACAGATTTAAGCTTATTAAAAGCTTCCTCACACTGCTGCGACCAAAAGAATTTCTGACCTTTTTCTAGGAGTTTTGTAAGAGGATGAGCGAGGTCTGAGAAATTTCTAACGTACTTTCTGTAGTAGCCAATCATACCTAGACCCTTCTCACCTCTCTGACATTACTTGGGCTTTTCCTGTCACGGTCGCCAATTGTTACGACCCTTGTTGGGCCGTGGTGCAGGTTTGTATGCACTAAAGGATGTATACTCATGTTGTTACAGAGTATCCAGCAAAAGATGGTCAACGGAGACGAAAACACTCAGGAAAACTCAACAATATTTATTAACAAACAAAAATCATCAAAGTCAACCTTGTGACTGCCAAGGACAAATTCTAGTCCTTAAATAATCCCTTGGGTTGGGATTCCTAACTACTAAAACTAAGCCCTAAACAGAGATAATAGAGAAACACATGAATGCAAATACAACAAATATGCAATATAACTGGTCAGATCAAAATGAATAAAATAACCAATACCTATAACTAAATAGGATAGGAAGGAAGGCGAAGAGTAACAGGGAGAAAACACTTAATCTCCTACCTATGTTGATAATCTAAACTTATAATATAAACAAATATAAAAGCCACGAGGCTGTTAACATCATAAGAATAATTATAACCAAACAATCAAAAGGGGCAACAAATTCCAACTGTCAACAGTTCATTATAAGATAACTATATATATACAAATAATAACAAAAATATCTCCTCACACTCAGAAGGGGAGTCCGTGATCCAGGACTAATAACAAAAGGTCTTGCCTTACAGTAGGCCGTGATCCAAATAATTTCAGAACTCTGCTAACAGGGGAGTACAGAAGCACCAGGAAGGAGGAGTCGAGAGGTCCTGCACGACCATACAAAAAGGAACGCTTACCTGGGATCTGTCTCCCTACTTGACTTCTGACGGGCATCAAGGCCCCCACAGCTGCAATAACCAAGGCGTCCTGGAAAAGCAAATGCTTCTAACACCTCAGGAAAACTCTTCCACTGAGGTGGCAGTGAGATAAGACTGCAGGTGGCACAAATCACCTGCAATACAAGCAGGACGCAACACCGCAGGTGGCCAGAAGAGCGTACCTGCGAAGGACAGCACTCAAAGTACAGCATACACAACACCGCAGGTGGCCAGATGTGTACCTGCGAAGGACGGCTCACAATACTTCCAAAAGCGTGGATAATATATAGTAAGTGCGGCAGCTGCAGAGCAAAAAAAGGACAGCCTCTGTAGAAAGCCCGAACTGTCTGCCCAAACACTCGCTCTGTCTCTTCTCACCTCCTTCACCGAGGGCTCCAGTCACGTACCCAAACGTAAACAAAAAGATACGAGTGTTAAAAGGGAATAATTCAAAATTTTAACGAGCGGGGAGGAGGCGCAAAATCACCACACTACAACTCAACTTTCGTAATATATACAATACAAATTTCCTTAAAAATAAATACTTAAATACTAAATGTCTTAATATTAAATGTTAACAAAATCACAAGGTTGACTAAAAACTGAAAAATTACGTTAACATCTGATATATATATATATATATACATATATATATATATATATATATATATATATATATATATGTGTGTGTAATTCACGCCTCTTAGTTCTCAGAAGTTATGGATTGAAGTGTTAACGCTCTCAAATCTCAATAAATCTATATGGAAAAGAGATTCTCCTTTGACTATAGATGAATAAGCACATTTTCTCTCTGCGTGAGAGAAACGTCGTGTATAGCATAAGTTACCCAGTTAAAGTTTGCTATTATTTAATGTTTAGTCAATGTGAAATACAGTCTAAGATATTGAGATTTTAAATTTCACAGCCCACTGACCTCTGTTTGATTGGCCATATTTTGAACGTGGAATAGGGTCATAACTTTTCAAGTTTTGACTGCTGCTATTTTGGCTTAGGTTTTTAAGAATCCCCTAACATATTGGTGTTCTTTTGATATCACTGATTTAACTTGCGAAGGGTTGGCTTTTGTAAGCATTTGTCAAAAGTCTATCTTACTTATAAAGAGGCGTACATTTTCATTCTTGGCTCTGGTGGAATTTCTGCTTGTGCATTTTAAGTCGTGATCGAAGCATTTGGATTTAGATCCTCGAAACGTTTAGCACGAGTGTCCAGAACATTAAATGTAAGAGACCTTTTCTCAGTTGCTGTCAGACATTAGTTTTCTCCTTGACCAGATTCTATGAGCCAAACCACTCGTGAGCTTTTATTTAACTAGTTAACAAAATGAAAAATAGAAAATCAAGAGCCAGATTAACCTTTCTTGGAGTTTCCTCAAATATCTTCGCGCTGATTTACGTGAAAGTTTTTCTAAGTATCCCTCCTGGAAAAAAGAATGGTTGAGTGGGACACGTAGTTCACGTAGTCCTTTGAGACTTTTAACAGGCTGACGGTAATATGCAAATATTAATATTCTTCACAGCGCAATATTTGATTCCTGTTTTTTAGAAACAATATTGCTGTTCGTGAAGATAGCCGGCTGATGTCTACAGCTTTTACCGATCGAATTTCAATGACTAGGTTTTATGAAAGAGTTAAATGGCTCGTATATGAATGTTTGCCTATTTCTTACTGTGACTCGTAACGTCATTCTCATATGTGTGTATATAGGTATTCAGCAACCCTATATGCGATAAACCTCATTGTAGATCGTGGACATTAAACTAGAATTCTGATTTGCCAAAACTGCCAACGTAAAGAACAATTTATGGCTTCAAAAGATTAATGATTCCTTTGTAAGGGATGTTTTTACGGGAGCATCCATCCCAGAAACGTACTCAAAAGTAACACGCTACGTAATGCTAGGCCTCGGATTTCGTTTACTGTTTTTGGAGAAAGTGTAAAAACGAGAGTGAACCGATTAGATCAGCCCATCATAAGAAAATATAAGACTCTTCCCTTGTTGTGTAGTAGCTTCATTTTTGTAGTTAAATCGTTTTTAAAAAATGTCGCCATAATTTTGACTTGATTCATCCATAGGAGATAAAAAAAAATCTTAATCGTCTCTTAGGCTGCGAGGAAACGAGTAATCTTCATAATGTTAGGCTTCTAAATTTACTGCTATACATTTAACGTTTGTGCCAGTCTGTCAAGTTCTCCTTTGCAGACAATTTCACGCAAGTTTGAGTTGATTAATAAAACAAAACTTCTCTGTACAGAAAGATTTCCTAGAATGTACAAGATTTTCAGTTCACTTGAGTTTTTAAAAAGATTTTTTGATAAACGTCAACAGTAGGTATAGAATTACGTCTTTAAGTTATTATCTTTTGGAACAATTGTTGGTGGTTATTTTCATCAGCGTTAATTTTTGACTGCGTCATTGACTTATCAAGTTTTGTTCGATACGGTTACTTATATTTTGAAATGTTGGCTATGTTGTGATTAAAGTTACTCTTTTTTATATTTCTTAGCATACTCGGATTAATTTCCAGATGCATTATCAGGTCTTCTGTGTAGCTTCCTGTATATTTAGATTATTCGTTGCATCGTCTTGTGACCTCGCATTACTTTTGATGTATAGCTCTCTAGTATTCTCAGATTACTTGTTTCGCTCTCCAGTACCCTCAGCGTGTATGACATTAGCAATCTTGTAATCTCAGTTCGGTGAAAATAATACAGACCCTACCTACCGAGGGTTTATTTTGGATAGCTCCAGATCAAAGCACGGGTTGATTACCAAAATTTCACGTTTCAAAGGGTTTTAATTTACGCCAAAAATGAGGCAATAATTGGATATTTCAGCCATTTGAGAATATTTAATTTCGGATAAACCGTTAGCAATGAATATTGCATATCGGTTGTAAAGGAATAATTGCATCCAATCATACCGTGGTTCACAAATAATGTACATAAAATATATAGGATTTTTAGTTTTCTATAAAGGAAAACTATTGAGATGGCTGTGTCTGTCAGTCAGCACTTTTTCTGTCCGCCCTCACATCTTAAAACCTACTGAGGCTACAGTATTGGTATGTTGATCATCCACCCTCCAATCATAAAACATACCAAATTGCAGCCGTCTAGCCTCGGTAGTTTTTATTTCAATGAAGGTTAAAGTTACCGATGATCATGCGTCTGCCAGTGCTATAGTACAGGCCACCACCGTGCCGTGGCTGAAAGTTTCATAGGCCGCGGATCATACAGCATTAAACGCTGTACTGAAAACTCGATTCTTCGACGTGTTTTTCATTTGTTTTTTATTATAATAACATCTCACCCTTAGTCAATGTCTGTTCGCCAGAGGTGTGAAGCAGCATTTGGAGAACTTTCATTAACCATGTTACACGGATTTTGGTTTTCAAAATTATTGGTGGTCAGGTTACTTGTTGTCCCGAGTTTGGTTCCCTATTGGAAAAGCATTCTTTAGGTCAGTTCTGTTAAAATCTTTTTGTGCATTTCTTGATCTGAGCAGTGAATAGGGTTCCTATTAGTAGTGATGATTGTGGTTGGTTACAACCAAGATAAGATTGGAAAGGGCATAGGGCTAGTAACCTCATCCCATAAGACCTGCTGGAAGCTGGGATGATAACCTCTTTTGTGAGCTATCCCTGTGAGGAGAGAAGATATAACGTTGACTGAATATATAAACATATATGTATATATAGACATATGTAATGTTTGTGTATTGAGTATAAATATATATATATATATATATATATATATATATATATATATATATATATTATATAATACATATATATATATATGTGTGTGTGTGTACATACGTATGTATTTGCACACTATATAATATATACATATATATATATATATATATATATATATATATATATATATATATATATATATATACATATATATATATATATATATATATATATATTTATACATATACATATATGTATATATAATATATTTATATGTATATATATTTGTAGATATACATATACACATATGGACCTCTATCTAAGTGTATGGGTACTTGTATGTGTATGTGTGTTTTGTCATGCACTGCAATGTCTTTGTTTCCCACTCTAGTTTTGCAAATATTTGTTTTGCATCAAGAACTGGATTTTAACCTCGATGATGAGTTGAAAATTATTGCATTTTTTGTCAGTTTCGTTCTTCTCTCTCATGACCCTCAATTTGGGTTTAGAAAAATCCACTAGATTATGTATTTCGTTTCAAGAGCATAACCCGAATAAGAACAAAAGGAAGTTTTTATTCACCCCTGCTAGAGACATTAATATTTATCGGAAACCCGTAGAAAAATGTTGAATTAACTGTTCTCAAAGTCAGTTAAATTCAAGAAAAATGGTGCATGGTACAATCTTGGAAGAAAAATGTTGGAAGACTTCACGCTTCTCCTACTCAGAGAAACACGATCTATATCAAATACAAAGCAAATGATTGGGGAGGCGTCCTTACGACCGAAATCTTGAGGGACATGATCAGAGGAGGATGTGGTGCTTGTAATGGTCGATGCAGGGGATGAAGGGAGGGGCGCCTCTAAGGTCTTGCACACACAATTGTTAAAAAATAATGGTCGATGAGGCCATGTAGACCGTCTTCTGTTGTTTGGACCGAGTTGTTTTTCTCTTCTTGAGAAATTCCAGTACAGGAAAGGGATTTATGGTCTTATTTTTAAGAAGTATGTTTTTCATAAAATAGACGCTTACAAACGACTTCCAACGTGATAATTGTAGGTACCAAAATTCTCTGCCCTTTCACGTTCTCTTGCTCAAATGAAAGGACACAGTTACCATAGTTAACCAAATACTCTGTAACGTTTGGATGTTTTCTTGTCACTAGTAACAGGAAGCTATCGTTGTCATTTAATAATCTTCAGCAACAGCAACAATAAACTATCCAATAAGATAATCATTAATTCAAATCTGTTTTCACGTGCTCGCCAGATTCATGTTACCTGAAAGAGAGAATCTTAACAATTCTTAAAAATCCATCCTCTAAGTGTTACATAATGCTGCTAAGAGCTAAACAAACTGATTGACAAACGGAACCAAAAATCCAAAACTTGAACATCTTAAACCTCTGATGCTACTGCTTCTAAGTACATATATATTTCCTTCTGTATTCCTGATCCGTAGGCGATTACTCCAAAGGGCGTTGCTTCCCCGTTTATTAGGCAAGGCTCTGGGATGATGATGTTAGCCGGTGCCTGTGCCCACACCTGTGATTACGGAGACTAATGTGCCGTCAGCAGTAATATTCATATTTAGACGCATTATGAGCTTTCGAAACTTAAACCGTTTTTATGTATCTTTTATCGAAAGTCTTTTTTGTAACATTTCCCCACTTCTTAAGATGTTGAGGGAAGATCATTTCATTTTGCAGCCATTGATTAAGTTCCTCCGTCACTAGAAGACGTATCAATGGAAGCTACATCTTCATTGTTCAAGATTAATTTCATCTCCGTCATGTAACCCTAAAACTTATTTTTAACTTTTCAAAACTCTTCTACGTTCTTAGACTCATAATGAAATCTTTCCAGGAGTCTTGCATTAGTCGTCAGTCTCCTTGAAGAAGACATTATTCTATTTACCAAGAGTTTCATTCTCTGCTTCCAGAATTCTTTGCCCTCCCTTTCCTCCCAGATAATCCTTTTCACTTTGATCTTCCTCTGCAATAAACCTGACCTTATTTCTTTCCTCAAACGCGCCTTTTTTTTAGGATGTCGTCGTTTTCTCCGTCAGTGTCATTTAATTATATTTTCCTCACTTTCGTTGACTCGCATATCATTCTCGCTCCTCCTTTTAGCACATTGAATCAAATGAGGGAACCTTGGCAGCCCCGTCTCTTATTCAACTGACTACTCTTTTCCTTTTGTGCACCCCTTGACCTCTGGAGTTTTATATCTCTTCCTACGCCTGAAATGCCTTATCCTCTCTTTGTATTGGTTCTCTTGCATTGTATCAAATATTCTTGTTTCTATTGTCTTCTAAAAGCATTACCAAATAGTGATAATAGGTACAATCAGCATCAGGATGATTTATGGGTGCGGGTGAAGATCCCAAGGGCTTGTGGACTCATAAGATTTCCGTCGAACCCTCAGGATTTATTACGAAAAAAATCTTTAAATCGGTATTTAAGCATTATCGGTTATTGTACTCCTAGCTATACTACTCACACACAAATATACGCACATGCACACATACATATACGTATAAATATTAAATTGTGACGGGCGTGGCCGTGGGTATGCAATGAGATTGGATGGATGGCTCTAAACTATACATTTGGAAACGGCAACTGCCCAAGGAGGGCCACGCGACAGTGATCGGGAAAGTAGTACTTTAGTGAAATCAAGACAAATCAATATCAACAAATGAGGATTTAAGGTAAACTTAGGGTGTCCACTTAAAACATACAATTCACTAAAGGTAAAAGGAGATGAAATGTGTACAGGAGATATCAGTGGAGCTACGTAGCACTATCAGTCACTGTACTAAATGACTATCATCAAACAAGAGTGTTACACTACTGCGAGCTATGTGTCTATGCCTTACTAAAGTAACACACTTTATAAAAATGGGATTAGGATTCTTATATAGTACAAGCTCGTGTACTGTAGGTAAAGCATTATTCACACTTGGAATCCGGAAATCTTGGCCGGATATGGCAAGGGCACTTTGCAAGAAGATGGCGCCGTTGACCTCCAGTTGATTTCACACCACAGGTACTCGCAACACGGATCTGCAATGCAAGGGGATGTTGTAACACGAGGGAATTACGAGTGAGAATTAAAATCAAAAGGGAAAAGTATAATACCAAACACTGATCTTTAATACTGAACTGTTAGCACAAATAGGACTAACACTGTTATTCCAATACTTATGAAACAAATACACCACAGTCAAAATCGCGAGAATCTCTGAGGGAGAATCCGAAAAAAGGAATGGATATGAGAACAGGAGAACATGTGGAAAATTCAAGTAAAGGCTATTATGGTGAGGTCAGACAAACAAGTTCCAATCACTTTATCTTGGTCTGTGGACAAGACTTCAGTAGATCAGAGCCAGTGTCCCATAAGAAGGAAAAACAATGGAAGCAGCGTCGTGTACAGTCTCCTAACATAGGGGGATAAAATGAAAGTCGGAAGGGCGCTTCTGGGTTACAGAGTAATCAGCGCTCAAGGGGACGTTCGCACAACGCCCGGGTTTGAACTCAAAGTGTTCTTCCAAAGGCCTTCTGATAAGATATTAAAATGCCATTGATACAGGTGGCATAATTAGTACCTGCTCATTTGACACCTGGGCGGCCATAAGGAATACGGGAGTGGCGTTCACCAGTTAACATCTTGTAGTTCTTTAGCATTTTACCTTATTTCGCTTCAAATTATTAACACGGAAAAGGCATGAAACAAACGGTCAAAAGGACATTGTAACTATATATATATATATATATATATATATATATATATATATATATATATATATATATGCGTGTGTTTGTATGTAGAATCTACTGGTTACTTTGCACTAGATAGTTATGTAATTATAAAAGCAAATATAGCCTCTTAACTTTCGAATTCTTCACACTTTTTGGATACGCTTGTCCCTGCAATGCCTTAGATCCAATGCAAGAAATGTGTTGTTTGTATGTGTATATATACACAGACACACACACACACACATATGCCAGAAAGCTTCTAGCCCATGAGCCTCAGCACTAAACATGGTACCAAAAGTAGACAGAACATGTCGCCCCATGGAGATTACCGAAACCAGACAGCTACCCACTACCAAATATAGTAGATGTAACAAACCAAATGAGTGGAGCAAAAATATTCACAAAAATTTATCTGCTAAAAAGGTATTTCCAAGTGCCGGACAGCTAAAGAAAACATCAAGAAGACTGCAATCATCACCCCATTTGGCACCTACACATTCAACTACAGCTACTTCGGCCTCTGTAACTCAGGGGCAATGTTCCAAAGGTTAATGAACAGAAGATTCGTGGCCTCCCATTCTTTGTAATATATGTGGACGATATATTGATTTTCAGCCAGTATCTTAAACAAAACAGCATCTCAGAGACATGAGAACAGTGTTAAAATGACTGAACTAAAACAGTCTAATAGTGCACGAGGACAAGTGCAAATGGGCAAAGAAAATGGTAGAAAATCTGGGACACAAAGTTAACCCAGACAGCATCAAACCTCTGCCAGAGGAAGTGATAACAATAACAAATTTTTCAAAACCAACAACAGTGAAATTCATTTCAAGAATTCTCTGGACTAATAAACTATTATCATAGGTTTATCCCAAACATTGCAAAAATAATGAGCCCTATATATTAGGGCCTCAAAGGAAATAAAAAAAACAGTTAAATTGGATAAAAGAACAAGATAATGCATTTAAATTAGGAAAAGTAGCAATAACGTTTGCAACAACATTAATATTCCTTTACCCCGTGAATTCCTCACACTGACAACAGATCCAAGCAACACTGCGATGGGCGCCATGCTTAAGCAGGACACTGTTGATGGTCGCTGTCCATTAGCCTTCTACAACAAAAAGCTAACAGCAGCAGAGAAGAAGTACTTAACATTCGACAGGGAACTCCTTGCAGTTTACAAAGCAGTCTGCCATTTACGCCACGTGCTCAAGGGACATCAGCTCTTGGTGCAGACAGACCATCACCCATTAGTCCACTCCTTCTCAAAGTCAGCAGACACATGGCCAGAGCTGTAACAACGGCACCTACAGCAATAGCCGAGTAATCCTGCACCACTAAATACCTAAATATTCATCAAACATTGTGGCAGATGCTCTATCAAGAAACTTTGTTAACACCATCCAGCTAGGGATATCCTATCCTGAGATCACAGAAGCAAGCACAGAAGGACGATGAGAGACTGCAGAAACTGCGGTGGATAAACCTCACCATCAAATGGAGCAACCTGTCCATCGACACTTGAATGGAAACCGTCACCAGCAAGACAGGATGACAACACCCTTACTTGGCGTAGGGACTGAGAAGGAGAGCTTTCAGCCTTGCCAACAACCTATCCCACCCATCAAGATGATCAACTGCCAGAACAGTAGCAGAGCAGTACATCTGGTGAGGCATGAGGAAAAATGTAAAGCCATGGGCAAGAGCAGGATAGAGCAGGATAGAAAAATTCAGAACAATGGTCCGCCGACTTGTACACATACAAGTCAACATAGTGGGGCCCCTACCCCGCTCAGAGGGGTACAAGTACCTGTTTACAATTAAAAACAAGGACAAGAGATAGCCACAAGCAATCTTGATCCGGCAACAGACAGCGGAGAGCTATGTCAAATCCCTCATTGATTGGGTCAGTAGGCTTGGAGTCCCCCAGTGCCCTGTGGAACGTCCTTGCCAAAATCACAAACAGGTCATTGAAAGCCTCTCTCACCGCCAGATGTCAAGGTGGAAGTTGGAGAGGAGAATTGCTGCGGGTCCTGCTGGGACTTAGAACAACACTGCACAAAGCATTCAGTGCATCTCCAGCAGAAGTCCTGTATGGCCAAGCATTGACATTGCCGGCAGACATTTTGTTAAAGAATAGAAGCCTGCCAACAACATCTGACACCAGAAGGGTAATAGAGAAACTATTACCGGCTAAGACAACCTGCTATGCAAACAGAAAAGTGTACATCCCTGTAGTCTTAAAGAATGTAAAATACATGTTCATGCAGGTTGACACACATAGACCCACCCCCCTCTCCCCAGCAAACTCTTACCCACACAAAATATTCAAAAGACGACCAAAAACCTGCCAGATGATGGGCGATGGGATGACTACATGAGTTTAAAGCGACCTCTTGAAACCTGCATAGATACCAGACACCAGCCCTTGGAGTGGGGGTACTGTAGCCCCCTGTGGCAAACCCACATGGTAGGCCTACTTGATGAATTAACTTATTCCGCATGAGAACGATCATGTGCCCACCACGTGCCTGAGAGAAACGCAGATTCTTGTGATCATGATTTATGTAAATGTCTCCATTTCTCCAACATTGTTATTATCGGCTCTTATGAATTGTTATCATTCTGTACATCTTTCTGCCAGGAATTCAACCATGTGTTCCTATTTTATGATCAAGTATTTTATGTCTATGTATCTATCATTTTGGATCTGTGAAGAAACACAGATGCCTAGAGTTAAGCCCCCTCCTCAGTCTGTCGAGAGGCCAGGACTACTCTGCGGCTCGCATGAGTCATTAACCTATCCGAATTTTGGATGAATAAACCAGTTAGCTTCTGACCTGCACTTTCGCTTACACTTCGCTCGCAAAGCTTCCCTTGAATTTTTTGGGTAACATCTAGGAGTTTAATTCAACGAAAATGTCTTATTTTCTAACCCACAAATTCTGGTAAAAGTTGCCATCTAATCATAAGACTGGTGGTCGATCTACCACCCCATTTCAAGGTATTTTAAAAATTCGCGAATTTTTCGTTCCTGGGTATGCTGTTTCTTCATAATCAAATATTGCTTGTCTTAAACGAATCTTAAAACGAATTTCTCCCCAATGTACCTTTCCCATCTTATCATACGATTGTCCTCTGATGTCTTGGGTCCTTCCTTTTTTCGGCATTTCTCTATTTACCGAGATGGTCTGAACCGATCCAAAGATTAAATGGGTTGGAAGACCGTCAGTCTTATGATTGGACGATAACTTTTACCAAAATTTGTGGGTTCAAATGGAAATTCGTATTTTCGTTGAATTATTCTCATCGAAGCGTTTTGAACAAAATCTTTGTACACGAAAAAAAGTGAAAAATGCGCCGAAGTTTCTTCAGCTCAATCTAGTATTCTGTACAACGTATAATGCTGTATGAAATTCTCAGCCACGGCCCGATGGTGGCTTGTGTTGTTAATACCTATAGCGGTGCTAGACGCACTTTAACCTTAAATAAAATTAAAACTACTGAGGCTAGAGTGCTGCAATTTGGTATGCTTGATGATTGGAGGGTGGATGCTCAACATACCAATTTACAGCCCTCTAGTCTCAGTAGGTTATAAGATCTGAGGGCGGACTGACAAATAACAATCTCAATAATTTTCAGTTACAGAAAACTAATAAAATAACTGGTTTAGTTATCACGCATTTGTCAGTTTTGTTAAAAGTGCAAATCTTGAAGATTTTTTAGATGCAGAATATTTCTCGAATATGGTGAAGCTTAATATATAAAAAGTAGCTAGCTAACTGTCTATCAAATCAATTTGCAAAGGACAAAACAACTGACATAAGAAGACAAAAATTTGTCAACGAACGCGTGTGAAATGAGGCCCTCTACATTTGTGAAATAGTTATAGCTTTTTATTCAAATATATTTATGTGTAGAATGACGAATCATTAGTTCTTTTGTAAATTAGATTTGCCTGTTGTTTTCTGAGAGACGTCTAAATGTAAATGCACCATAAATATATTCGAAGGTCTTTCTCGGATAAAGTGCTCTACACATAGGTATGAAATTCAAGTTGACGCTCTCCTAATCGATCAAATTTTTACCGTATCAATATCATACATGTATCGGGTTTAATGTTTTGATGAGAAGGGAAAATTTACGTAAAAAGAAATAAAAACTTTGACAAAAGTTTCCACAAGTTCTTTCATTTCACGAATGACATCCAGTTCATTGAAATTCTCCATTACGCAGAACTGTTCTCCCCAAAATAGGGAATCAGTTGGTTGCCGGTAAGAGAATCATTGTCTGATATTGCAGCAGCGAATAGTGTGGCCGGAAAAAAAAAAAAAAGGCGAATGGCGTCCATTGAAAGCGACAATCCGTGATGAAAATGGGCGACGTGATCATTCTCTGGTTAGAAAAGTTCCGGCCCAGTTGCGTGAATAGCCATATTTGCATTCCAAACTTTTTCACACTAGAGAATTTTGCCCTTAGTGTGAAGGTTCGGATTTTTCGTATAAGAGAGAAATCTTGAATCTATATATATATATATATATATATATATATATATATATATATATATATATATATATATATTATATAGAAGGGCAATGTTGTTTAATTGCAGCCTGTACACAAACACATACGCACACACTATGTACGTATATATATATATATATATATATATATATATATATATATATATATATATATATATATATATTTGTATATATATATATATAATATATGTGTGTGTGTGTGTGTGTGTGTGTGTGTGTGTGTATATATATATATATATATATATATATATATATATATATATATATATATATATATATATATATATATATATATATATATATATATATATATATATATATATATATATATATATATATATAATAGGGTTAGATAGATAGATAGATAGATAGCTTTGAGTATGGTGTGTGTGATACCTTTACTTATTGTGTCTTTAATTGAGCAGTATACTCATGTATAGGTGTTCTGAATGTATGAAAACCCCTGAGGTTGTGCAGTGAGACAGCATTTGCAATATATCGTAAATATTTCTTAATTGAAAGTCTTTTGTCCATAATTTATTTTTACCCCACGTCTTATATGGGTCGTGAGCGACATAATCATGAAATGGAAAGCAAAATGTTGAGCGCTCTTCGGTAAGTTTCCCGAGTAGACATTTAGTAATTTGGAAATGCGTCCTGGTTCCGGAATGTATCCAGAGAGGTCTGAAGCTTCACCGTTGCTTGTGTATGATGGCAGCGACCCATCGTGCCGGAAGAATGCCCCTTTGCCTTGCATGCATCATGGCACCGAGTGATGCCCGAGGCGTTAAAGCACCTCAGGCGGTGTAAGTATCAGCTGAGATGTCCTCAGGAAGCGTCGAAAGAGCCTTCGCTCGGGTTCTTAAGCGTCGATTTCCACGTCCAGAGGGCCATCAACCTCAACCCCCAAAAACAAGGATGGCTCTTCCTGTGATGTGGATGCCTCCTCCTTCCTTCCTTCCTTCCTTCCTTCCTTCCTTCCTTCCTTCCTTCCTTCCTTCCTTACCCTTCTCGAGCTCATGTCAGTGTTATAGGGCACTGAAGTTTCTAGCGTTATTACTTCTTTGGCACTCTGAAGATCTGTAATACTTTGATCCTTGGATGTTTAAAACTGTTCTCGGAATTTTATGGCTTTGTCGCTGTTATTCTATCTTTAGTTCTTTCTTTTCCTCGTAAAAATTTCGATAATCTTCTATTTTACTGTCGAATTCATACAGGTTTCCCGTCAAGAGAGTCACTCTTTGATTCAACAATTGAAACCATCTTCAATCTCTCTCTCTTCTCCTCTCTCTCTCTCTCTCTCTCGTCTCTCTCTCTCTCTCCTATCTCTCTCTTCTTCAATCCTTCTTCTCTCCTCTCTTCTCCAAAGGATGATTACTTAAAAAATGAATTTCAAGACATCGTCAGTTATGCGATTTTTTTATACGTATACAGGCACACACACACACATACATACACACACACACACACACACACACACACACACACACACATATATATTATATATATATATATATATATATATATATATATATATACTATATGTATAGATAGATATATAAAACTACCTGTTTATTTGTGGATGAACCATTTTTGCAGGAAAACTTCCATAATATAAACTTCTTAATACACAGAAAGGCCAGCTGCAATGTGCCAGAATTCATCAGGTACACTCCTTCATTCATCTGTGCTTTGCAGTTACTGTTTTGCATCCTGGGCCCTTCTTTTTTGAATGGCTCTTTCACAGCATCGACCCAGCCATTCATAGGTCTCCCTCACCTTTCTAATATCACCGTATTGCACGGTTTGTATTCTTAACAGACTTGCCATCCTTCAGTGTGTGTACAAAACCTCAGAACAATCTGATTCATTCTTTCAACTGCCTCAACCTTTTCACTACACCTTACAAAAAACTACACCTAGATATCTACACAATTCTCACCCTCTCAGTTCTTCTTATCCCTCAGAAGTTACTCAAGTTTTTCATCCCTGCGAGTTGCACCTTTTTTCTTTCATTTGCATTGAACAACTCCCTCTTGCATTCCAGCCTTGTATTCTGTAAACCAAGTTTCCCCACAAATCGTTTGCAAACAGCCTTCTACCTTCCCTACTTCACATATGGTGTCATATCTCATCACTCATCATACTGTCATTCTAAATATCTACTCTCTGAGAACCCTGCGACTCTAATGTTCCCTTCTTCGATCATTTATGTAAACATTCATATACGTGTATATATATGTATGTATATATATAGATATATATATATATAATATATATATATATATATATATATATATATATATATATATATATATAGTATACACACACATATATATCTATATATATATATATAATCACATTATCACAGGTGAAGAGTAAGACTGACTGGTTCCGAATTTATTTCCAAGCCATTGAATAAGGACTGATACGTAGTAGTATTAGAATTCACACATATATATACTGCATAGACAGTAGCGACGAAAATACTCAATCGTTTGATACTACAGATCCAAAGCGGGTGTTAAGGTAGGAATGGCCTTCTTCTCATTTGGCTAAAAGTCACAATGCACTCTCGAGGAACAATACCGATAAACGTACTGATCATAGGAGACTACAGATCCACACCGGACAGGTGTCAGTGAGGTGGGGTTGGAAATCTCATTAGCACTGCCTCCCCCATACTGTGTTTACAAATCTGATCATCCTATTTCCATATATCTCGACTACCTACCTTATGGGGATACCATACCTCTCAAGAGCTGATATACCTTCAAAATATCAGAATTAAGATTTATGCTAATTTACAATCTATAACTATCTAACTTTAGCCTGAAAGGTATTTTGAATGGGCATATTACGAAAGCGCTGATTCAGAATTGAAACCATATGGGAATGAGCACTAAACATTATATATTAAAATCAAAATGAGGTCGATGACTCGTGACAGGAATTTGGATGCGAAAACAGTACAGCCTCAAGTGTTTTGGTGTTTTGGATAATTTGCAAACGGGGAATTCCTTAGGATGCTCATACGAGACAAAAAGTCATAACACATCCTATCGCACCAGGGAGATCACGGGCGCGCAAATGACCTGGATAGCGAAAAGATCAGGTGATCGTGACGTCAGAAGAATGGGGTTACGTGGGTACACCAGTGTGGACGCTGATAAGAAGTGTACATGAGACATGAGACCGCATGTACATCTGAATAAACCAGCGTGCATAAATTCGTGCGCTCATTGGCGTGTGTAAGTTAGTATGTCCGTTAGAGCAAAGGAATGAGATATAATCCTTAGTATGGGAACTTACGGGTTCATTAGACAAGAACTTTTAGTGATGACCGCAAATACTGTGAGGCGCTAGAAGGTCCATCAACTAAGGTAATGTGGAAGAGAGAAAGACGTTGAAAAACTTTGAAGAGTGACATTTATTTCAGATGCTTTGAAAGGGGAAGTGCGGTGCGATAGTAAACATTATCAGGGAACTTTAAATATTACCATTTCTGATAATTGTCATTTATTTTGCAGATGGATTCGTTTGTCGCTACCGAAAATAAATTCTCTATTTGACATTTAATTTAGAAAGACTGACAGTGAGAATAAGTTGGGATAGTTCTATTCAGTATGATTATGCGGAACAGCAATGTTGTCTTGATGATTCTTTGGGGATTTTTAATTCATTTTATTTAACTTTCATGTTAGCTATTTTTGGGGAAATAAAGACTATTGTTTTTTACTTTTATCTATTTATCTATTTTTTATATCTCGAGAGTTTGAATTCGCCTAAGATTTAATGTTACCAGTTAGGAATTCTCTCCTTTTAGTTAAACGTGGTCATTTTGACCACGTAACACATGTTCAAAAAGCGCGACAAAATTTTGGGAAACGCTTTTCCCTACAAAGAATAAATCCAAATAGAGATGTTAAGAAGGCATTGTGGCTATTGAATTTATATATCTGTATTCATGTATTTATGTACATATATATATATATATTATATATATATATATATATATATATATATATATATATATATATATATATTATATTATATATATATATATTTACAAATATTAAGCCACAAGCATCTTTTAATATTAAAAGTTAACTAGTATACCTTGGGAATAACGAAGTTGGCTTAGTAGTCATAGTCACTGTGTATCGTTGTTTCTATGTAAAGCAGGCATCAGGTTGAATCTTATCGTAGACGAAGGACTTTAATTTCCTTAGGGTAAAAGTTATTCTCAAGGTATGGTGAACTGGATGTTAAAAAATATTTGTGGCTCAACATTCATGGATATACAAGAATGTAAAGCCTATATGCTACAAATGTTACATATATTCTAAAGTGGATGACAGTGTATGAACACCCAGAATGAATGTGCCTGTCTACACGTAATTATTTAATTTTGTTTCTTACAATTCCATGAATAAGTGAGTAAAAGAGCATCTATTTTGTACCCACGAATATGGTTTCTTTAACATAAGGTAACATTCTTAGTCGTGATTTTTTAGAATTGTATGGTCGGCGTCGTCACTCCAAAAACTTTCTCCTGGCATTTTGCCTCCATTTTATTCTTAATCCACCATTTTACCTCCCTCCTGCACTGTAACCCGCCATTTGACTTCCTTTAGCTTTTGTAAACCTTTGAATGCTTCGTTGTCCGCTTTGCAAATGTGCCTCATATAATGACAACTGTATGCCTCAACTGGTCCACAGAACTAGCGTACCAGTCTGTATTCTGCCTTGGTATTTGTTGTCACAATTTATGTGCATACACATATTTTTAGTCATTCTTTACAGCGTTTCTTACACAAATGTTTCATTTCCTCTTCATATTTTCTTATTCTTGGTTATCTCCTATCTATTTTTAGAGATAACACACTTTCGCTTATAATACGTTATTTTCGTCTGAGCGCAGATAGTCGAGTTTTTCATCCTTTCTGTCTAAATTTAGCCGCTGCACACCTTTTTTTCAGCCAATTCGTTTTCCAATTCTATTAGTCTCCCACTCAAATAACCACGAACGTAACGCATTTTTATTTCTTTCTGATACACGTGCTATTTTGTACCCTGGTTCACTGATATCTTATTTTGAATTTATTCGTCAATCATATCTTGCCTGCTCTTTACTCGTTCGAAGAGAGCTGATTTCATAATGCTGCGTTTCGCTCGTGATTCACTGATTCTGGACGCTTATAGCCGCGTCTTATCTTCGCTCCCCAGGCTGTTCGGTTCCCACGTTGTTTGAACTGAATCATTAATTTAGTATTCCACGCCTTCCTCATGTTGCATATCTGCAGCGCAATTGTCTTTGCTTGTTGGTTACTGTTTCCTGTTACATATTCAGTGCTTGTGATTATAATGAGCTCCGTAATGACTGGTGTGTCTTTAGAACTGAATGAATAGTTAAAGACTGTTTCTACTTACGTCAGAGCTAGATGTGATGTCATCATTTCATGGCTTGGGTGTACACACGGATGGGGGTTGCTTTGAGATTCTCAATGAGCACAATCACATGACTGCATCTTTCTTATCATTCTGTAGTAACATCTCATATAAATTTAATAAATGTATGACTTCCCTCTTCTTCCTCCCCTTTGACAAGAATCCACGTTTCGTAACCTTCCTTCTTCTGCAGAAAAATCAGCAACAATTACTCTTTAGACTATTGAAGAGAAAATTGTTAGTTATGATTAGTCTCATATTAATTGTTTTATTTCATTTTTGCTAATAAAAGTTATCACCGATTACCCATGCCAGTAGTCAATCCTCTTCATGCGATTCCAGTCGGAGGTCCTCGTTGCGCCGATAAGGGGTCGGGACACCCCGGCAAAATCTTTGGATCGGTCTATCAGTTCTGCTTTGCTCCTCCTTTAGAATCCCTCGTCTGCCTCGTATGTCCTCTTCAGCCGAGCAGTAGGCCGGCTGTAGTTGTCTCAAAATCGCCAAGGTTTTCTGCTTAGTCATTTTATAGTGAGATTTAAGCTGCAGAAGAATAAGAACGAAGAAGAGGGGAAAAAGAATAAACCGATGAAAACTCCTGCCCCTTGAGCACGACTCCACGCCTTTTAGGGATCGAGCGAGGTCTTGGATTCCCATCCCAAGGATTTAGGTTCAAAGGCATCGAAACTCCATTTGCCTCTGTAACTATGCTATCACGCATTTTGGTCGTTGTGCTGTTTCTGGCTGGCCTTCTGAGCTTAAAGGTGGGTTGGGATGGCTTTAGGGAGAAGGTGATGTCTCCCATGGGGATGAGGAGGCTTTTCCCCTCACGTCTAGGGAGATGTTTGCGGATGGAGACGCCCACTTCTGCCTTTGAGTTTGGCAAAAGGAAGAAGTGCATTTAGGTTACTAATTCCAAAGTAAATGTTTATGCCCCTGTTTATAACTAAAGAACTAATAGTGTATTGGTTTTGGTTTATATGCTGGTAAGGCTTTGTGACCATTCACTTTATTTTTATGGTTAACTGCTAACTGATGATGAGTTTGACAGCTAAGGAGACACTATTATTGACAGTTGCCTGATAATAATAACAGTAATGATTTACAATGTGTCATTCAATTGTGGGGATCCATATACATCTTTTGAGTGACCTTTCACCAGAGGAACTGATTGGCGGAACGAACTTGTTTCCTTGTTTGTTGTAAGTGTTAAAACTTTGTTTCGTTGAGTACTGCGATTAAAAGTTGTCTCTACGCTTAAGAAAACAACAAACAAGTTATTTTGCCCAAAGTTCTTGGAATCCTGATTGTGATAGAAAACTGAAGTGTAAAACGATTTTCGGGGGAACTGATTTGCATATATTGCTTATTTTTTTGTCTAAGCTTTTTATATTCAAATATCGGGGGCTAATATGTTATAAATATTTTTCTATATGGGTTAATAAATTGTGTCTTAGTCAGGCGTTGAAGCACTAGTTTGAATGGAGGCTCATACAATTAAAAAAAACTAATGTCCTCTTACAAATTGGTAGTGCGAAATGCAATTTCATATTAACTAAATTTTTTATGAAAATTACATTTTCATATTACTGTAACGTGAAGTTGTGCAGCATTATATTTCAGATTAATTTTGCTTGATAATTTTTTTTCTTGAACATTGCTTGTATGTCAGTATTGCAATATCAGTTGATCATTTGAATCGGTATTGTGGCCTTGTTCAGAATACTTCGGAGGGAGAACAAAACAGCACTCGTTTTGAGTTGGTTTATTTTTCGTTGGTGGTGCAGTCCTTGCTCTCGTTAGAGGAGACCTGGGGATGAAAGTCTCCGGTGGAGGCTCGAGGGGAGGAGGGTGGGGAGGGAGGGCGGGGCCCCCTCAGCCAAAGCCCCAAAATGTCTGTAATGACCTTTCACCTTTGCAGCATATTGAACCCTCTCTCTCTCTCTCTCTCTCTCTCTCTCTCTCTCTCTCTCTCTCTCTCTCTCTCTCTCGTGTGCAAAATCCCAGGTGCCGAAATAATTTAATACAGTATTACCAAGAACGGAACATTTTACTCCACCCACGCTCCAATTTTGCACACGGGCTCATACGAAAACCTTGAACACTTGAGTCATGCGCGAAACTCTCAGCTTTCAGACCCAAAAGAAATAAGAATAATGAGTTTGGAAATGATGAGTTTGTTTGTTTACTACGTTATGATACGGCAACACGTTAGCATATTAAGCGGACATGCCAATGGTTGTGGGTGTCAAAGGAATCGCAAGTAGTACGTCAGGATGTAGCGCCTGCGCTCTTCCTCTTTGCAATGACTATTTCCGCTCCTTTTTTGGATACCTTTTCTCCCATGGTTGAGATGTGTATGAATTTTTCGTTGCATAAGACTGAAACACGTGATCAAGATGTATTTAATTTTTAATCCTGCCACGTGATCACACGTTTTACTTTATATTTGCCTCATATATATACACATTTTTACATATACATGCATACATACACACACACACACACATATATATATATATATATATATATATATATATATATGTGTGTGTGTGTGTGTGTGTGTGTGTGTGTGTGTGTGTGTGTGTGTAGAGTGTGTGTGTGTGTGGCGTGTGCGTGTGTGTATGTATATATATATATATATATATATATATATATATATATATATATATATATATATATATATATATACACCCACATAGCTATAGGGGGATTTTCCCTCAGAGAGGATGACGCCAGATGTTAGCCTTCAGGTTCCGAGCAATTCATTGAAGATGAGTTTGACATCCCCGTGCCCATTGTCACTCAAATAACGACCCACCAAAGTCTGCTAACTATCATGTATATAATTCACTGCCTGGGTCAGAAGTTGGATTTTTCAGGAAAATGGCCCAAGTCGTTAGTCCTCATATACTGATCCATAAAACAGTCAGGCAGCCAAAGTGGCTCTGTGATCATATGAAATAGTTCCGTGAATGGCAACCGGCCTACCGCCCATTTCATTCAAAAGCCTGCCGGGCACTGGGAGGCTGTATCCTGTTGCCAGACTTCCCAGAATTGAAATATATATATATATAATGTGTGTGCGCGCATGCGTATGTGTATTAAACCTACGGCCTAGCTCCGTGACTGAACCCAGCTTCATTATGTAAAGGGGGCCATTTTGAAACGGAGTCAAGAGAGGGGCATTACTGGATAAGGTCACTAATTGACGTGACCTTTTTTTATACCATCAGATATGAACCCACTAATAATCCCAAATCCTCAATTCACTTTACCTCAGGAATACATTACATTTGAAGGGAATCATGCATAATAAGTAAATCTGCCGGGAGCAGGATTCGAGCCTATAACTTTTGGTTTTGATACAGAATAACAGTGATTTACCGAATCATTCATCAAGGACACGCAAGTTTATTTCAATTCTGGAGTACATATACCTTCTAATATTATAAATTTGTCATTAATCCATATGTGAAATTTTCGTTCTCTGAAATATTAAACTACAAATACTCTTTGATAGACATAGCATTTATTTGCAAATAAGTACTTCTGGCAAGGACTGAACTAGAACCTATGCCTTTTTATTTTGATAGATAGCAGTGACTTGTCTATTTTACCAGCAAGAGATACATACGACGATTTATTACCTTCGCATATTTGTCGAATTCAGATTTTGAACTTAGAATGGAAATGAACTCATATCACCGTGATAACTGATTGCTAGGTTTGAAACACGTGGCTGTTCATGATAGCACATGTCACTTATTTACAATTAAACAATAAAAGCACCGGAGCTTTATTAAACAAGAAAGAATTTCTAAATTGAGCGTCAGTGTACAAACAAAACCCTTACTGGTTAAAAGGGCAGGGATGCTACCTGAAATATAATGTTTTTCAACAGTATTCATACTTGTTTTATTTATATTTTATTTCATTGTTTATACCCAGTTTTTAGCATTTCCAACAATATATATATATATATATATATATATATATTATATATATGTGTGTGTGTGTGTGTGTGTGTATATATATATATATATATATATATATATATATATATATATATATATAAAGACATGCTTGTATGTGTGGATGTGCCACATACAATTTGACACGCACTGAGCAATTTCAACCAAACTTGGTATACATATAACTTAGCATCTGGGAAAGAATACTGTGGTTGTAAGACATCACAGGCAGCAATGGTGGGTATGATGGGGAGGGGGTTGGGAAAGGGGTGAAAAGCAAAAATAAATGAAAACGACAGACATTAGTGTTTAATTCATAGTTTTGAGGTCACTGAGAGATTAGTAGTGACACTCCCGATGCCCTTCAAGTCCAGGTTCAACCCCAAGAGGGACAGGGAGGGAAAAGGGGTGTGAGGTGGATGACAAAAATAACCGAAAAAGACAGATATTAGTGTCTAATCCATAGTTTTTGAGGTCACTGATATGAATGGTGATGATCCCGATGCCCTTTCAAGTCCAAGGTCAACCCCAATAGGGATGGATGTGAAAAGGGTTAGGAAGGGGGTGACAAATAAAAATAACCAAAAACAACTGATATTAGTGACTAATCCCTAGTTTTCTAGGTCACTGAAGTGAATAGCAACACTCCCGATGCCCCTCAAGTCCAAGTCCATCTCTGATGTGGGGGGGGGGGAAGGGTTGGGAAGGAGGGACATGTAAAAATAACCTAAAACAACAGACATTGGTGTCTAATCTATAGTTTTTGAGGTCGCTGATATGAAGAGTGACACTCCTGATGCCATTTGAGTCCAAGTTCAGCCCCAATAGGAAGGGACGGTGGAAGGGGTAGGAAGGGGATGACATGTAAAAATAACCGAAAACAATGGTTATTCGTATCTATTCCACAGTTTTCAAGGCCACTGAAATGAATAGTGATGCTCCTAATGCCCTTTAATTTCTTCTTCAGCCCCGAAAAGAAGAGGGCTTTAGAAGGATTGGGAAGGGGGTGATATGTAAAAACACTGAAAATGACAGATATTAGTGTCTAATTCATAGTTTTCAAGGTCGCTGAGATGAATAGCGACACTTCTGATATCCTTCAAGTCTAAGTTTAGCCCCGGTGGGAAGGGGGGTTGAGAAGATTGTGGGAAGTGGTAACATATAAAAATAGCCAAAAATTACAGGTATTAGTGTCTAATCCATAGATTTTTATGTTGCTGAGAGGAATAGTGACACTTCCAATGGCCTTCAAGTCCAAATTCAGCCCCGAAGGAAGGGTGGGTTATGAAGGGATGAGAAGGGGATGACATATTAAAATAACCAAAAATGCTAGATATTAGTGTATAATTTATAGTTTTCAAGGTCACTGAGATGAATAATGACACTCCCAATGTCCTTTAAGTCCAAGTTCAGCCCCAATAGGAATGGAAGTGTGAAGTGGTGAAATATAAAGTGTCAAAAATGCTGGGCAATGTAACTGAAGCAACAGTCTTAACAGGAAAGGAAGAGAGTGAGAGAGAGAAAGAGAGAGAGAAAGTTAGAGGGAGAGAGTAGAGGGGTTTGGGAGGAGAGAGAGAGAGAGAGAGTTTTTGGCTGTCTTTCAGAGTTTTCCTGGGCAGTGCCAGATTGGTTAGCTAGCCCTTAAACGCTGAAGCGGTAATAAAAAAAAGTCTCCCGTGTGCCGGAGGTGTTTCAGAGTGAGCGCGGAAGCGGAAAAAATATTTTTTTCAAAAAATCACAGCGCGCTTAGTTTTCAAGATTAAGAGTTCATTTTTGGCTCCTTTTTTTGTCATTGGCTGAAGTTTAGTATGCAGCCATCAGAAATGAAAAAAATTATCATTATCATATATGAATAATGCGATATATGATAGTGCAAAAACGAAATTTCATATATAATTGTATTCAAATCGCGCTGTGCGCGAAACGGTTAAAGGTAACAAGTTACTTTTTTTTCGTTGTAATGTACACTAAATTGCAATCATTTTGGTATATAACACATTGTAAAACGATAAAAGCAACACAGAGAAAATATTATCACAAAATAATGCATGAATTCGTAACGCGCGGACGTAAACAAATATTTTTTTCAAAAATTTCACCATAAATCTAAATAATTGTCCTGAGAAGACTTCCAATTTCTTTTTCAAAATGGAAGGCAAATAATTGAGTTATTGAACTATACTGTAAGAATATTAGCTTACAAATGCAGTTTTCGACCATATCTGACTAGTTAAATTTGACCGAATGTCGAATTTTTTTATATATATATTTTTTTATATGCAATTATTTCAGAAATAAGAAAAGCTACAACCTTCAAATATTTTTCGTTTTATTCTACATGAAATTGCGCACATTTTCATATATAAAACTCTATGAAATGCCTAATATGAAACGGAGCAAATATTCCGAGAATGGGACGTACGCATTTCGGAGATTTGTGGCGGAGAATCCGCCGCGCGGGAGGGAAGGAAAGTTTTTTTTTTAAATTCACCATAAATCAAATAAATGTGCTAGAGACTTCGGATTTGTTTCAAGAGGAAGATAAATGACTGAATATTACTAGACTGTAAGATTTTTAGCTTACAATTGCGTTTTTTACCATTTCGGTAGAGTCAAAGTTGACCGAACGTGGTTTTTTTTTCTATTTATCGTGTTTTATATGCAAATATTTCAAAAATGAGAAAAGCTACAACCTTCAATTATTTTTTGTTGTATTCTACATGAAATTGCGCACATTTTCATATATAAAACTTTATGAAACGGCTAATTTAAAATGGTGCAAACATTACCAAAATCGCATGTATCATTTTTTCGGAATTTTTCGGAGAGTTACCGCGCGGGTGTAAAGAAAATTTTATTGTTTTCATAAATTCACCATAAATCGAAATATTGTGCTAGAGACTTCCAATTTGTTGCAAAATGAAGGTAAATGCTTGAATATTACTAGAATATAAGCGTTTTAGCTTACAATTGCGTTTTTTGACCATTTCAGTAGAGTCAAATTTGACCGAAGGTTGAAAATTTGTCACTTATCATTTTTTATATGAAAATATTCTCAAAATTGTAAAAGCTACAACCATGGGTTGTTTTTAGTTGTATTTTGCATGAAATTGCGCACATTTCCATATATAAAACTTTATGTAACGGCTAATTTAAAATGGTGCAAACATTACCACAATCGCATGTATGATTATTTTCGGAAGAGTTACCGCGCGGACGTAAGGAAAAAGTTTTTTCATAAATTCACCATAAATCGAAATATTGTGCTAGAGACTTCCAATTAGTTGTAAAAATTAAGATAAATGATTGAATATTACTAAAATATAAGAGTTTTAGCTTACAATTGCGTTTTTCGACCATTTCGGTTGAGTCAAAGTTGACCGAAGGTTGAAATTTTGGCACTTATCGTTATTTATATGAAAATATCTCAAAACTGATAAAAGCTACAATCATGAGTATTTTTTTGTTGTATTTTACATAACATTGCGCACATTTTCATATATAATACTTCATGTAACGGCTAATTTAAAATGGTACAAAAATTATGTCAAAGTGACGAAATAATTTCCGAGATGTGTCACAGATACTTTTTAGTGCGGCAAGAAAGAAATTCGCGCTTGCGCGCCTGCGTAAC
>NC_087213.1:46413409-46433409 GCF_015104395.2 Macrobrachium nipponense
TCCACAAAAGGTATATATATTAGAACGCCAGAAACTGTTGATTATAAATAATTGTAGAAGTCGTAATTGTCTATCCTAAATTCAAATTGTAATTTATTTTATTTGGGCCACATAATATATCTAAAGGCATGTGAGTGAGCCAATCACTATGAGAATACAGTCTCAAAAGATCTATAACTTATTGATTTAGCTTACACCAGGCCATAGAATTAACTGGGGAAAGAACAACGTATTAATCCATGCCAGTGACTTTATCCAAAGAATTATTGATGAAAGAGTGATACTGTGTTACGTAGGGAAAGCTTTGAACACAAACCCTGGTCTGTTTTCCTTCGAACTCCTAATGTGATCAGCCATCATTTTTTCATATATTTTTTTTTCACATACGTATGAATATGGCTATATTTGTACACACACATATTATATATATATATATATATATATATATATATATATATATATATATATATATAAAGATAAAAGACGGGCACACACGCCCTAGTAAATTATCATACTCCCTTCACTAGTGAGACTGAGGAATTATGACATGAAAATATATATATATATATATATATATATATATATATATATATATATATATATATATATATATATATATATGTATATATATATATATATACATATATATATATATATATATATATATATATATATATATATGTGTGTGTGTGTGTGCGCATGTGTGTGTATGTATGTATGTACGTATGTATGTATGTATGTATGTATATGTATATGTATGAGAGAGAGAGAACTGTTATGTCATCACATCCCATGCTGTTTCCTTGCCTCGCCCCCCATACCCCGCCCCCGCCCCCCGCTCTGTCATAGATGGCGGAGCGACCAAAGGGAAAGGAAGCATAAATAATATTATGCAAAAAAGGTCAACCCAAAAAAGCTGGCTAAATTGAGTGTTGTGAAGAAAGGATGGAAATTATATCCCTGGCACATTTCAGCTCTTTTTCCTACAATATTCCCCCGTTCTTACTAATGAACCTTTCTAAAAACCTCGCTCGTGCATAAACAAAGAGATAAAAACATGCTCCATCTAAAATATTTTTTGACCAGCGTGCAAGAGTCATGGTAGAGGTGGCAAAGGTCTTTTTTTTATGATTTCTCACATACTGTGGACATTCCGTACCCAGATGTTTTTTTTCGGCACGTTGTGTGAGAAACCACAATACAGCCTCTCTCTCTCTCTCTCTCTCTCTCTCTCTCTCTCTCTCTCTCTCTCTCTCTCTCTATATATAATATATATATTATATATATATATATATATATATATACATATATATATATATATATATATATATATATATATATATATATATATATATATATATATATATTTCCAACAAACTTTCTTTGGGATTCGTTAAGGTTGACATTGTGAGCTTAGTTCTGTTTTCATATTATATTAAGAGTTCAGAAAAATTGTGGTTTGTCCATTACATCCCGAGATATAGTTACAATAGTGGTATGATGTGGTCAAAGTCTAAAGAGAGAGGTATGTTGATCTTGGTTGTAGTTATGTGACGTTTCTGTTACCGACAGGTTATGGTTTGATGGATCGTGTGTATATGAGGTGATTTTTACCTTATTTTTTCCATACTGTGTCTCTTAGCATCCTCTCTTCCGTTTCTAAAATTCATTTCACTAGTATTCCCCTATATTTGCAATGCGCATTTTGACTTTGCATTCCAGGTTCTTATTGTCGATTGTTGTCTTTACACTCTTGATCGATTGTAAACTATAGTTCTTATTCTTATTTTCTTTCCCACCGTCATCCCTACATTGAGGGGTCGGTTGCCTGATGCGTCTTTCCTTTCAACATCAGGCATGGTTCATTGTTTGGCAAAGGGGTTTTTACGACCGCATGCCCTTGCTGCCATCAACCACAGTTATTGGCGGTGGGCCTAGCCTTTGGCTAAAAAGTATAACTGCAAGGCAGCGGTTAGCACAGGTATTGGCGGTGGGTCTCGCCTTTGGCTAAAGAGTAAGACTGCAAGGCAGCAGCTGTCCCTTTAGTCGCCTTTTACGTCACGTAGGACCTACGGTGGTAGTATTCTTACACCCTTACCACAGGGTGCTGTCTATTCTCATCTCTTATATCATTAGACGCTTAAGGGTCTACGTTAAATACTCGAGATTCTCAGGTAATAATAAATGTTACCATGAGACAATCCATCTGCAGAAATCGGGGGAAGCAGTAAAACCTTTGAAATAAGTTCCATCGCATCTTTGACAGTAATTTCATGCGCTATCCTTAAAGACGTGGTCTTTCATTAACAATTATCTGCAATAAGGAAAAAGTAACTCATTGGGTCATGAAACAAAAATATAGAGAAATTTTCGTGTATTAGTCAACAAGCTAGTGACGGAATAAATCCCAGACTCATTCTAGGACTCATAACTCTGAGCATAGCGGAATCCCTGAAACAACTTACATGTATTTTGAGGCTAAGTTTTGTGAGCTGGATTCGCAAGGACTGTGACCGTGAGCGCCCGAAATAGAGTTGTTGACGGGGGTCATTTGGAAAAGAATAATTGCCGAGAGTCTCGAAGCTGTGGTAAATGAAGCCAGTAGAGCTTTCGGTTCTCTCTCAACATAAAAGCCGCCTGAGGACATAATAGCCCTCATTTTCAAAGGTCTTATTTTCATGTGAAAAGAGACTAATTTAGACGCTAACCACTTCGTCAACTCGGGTACAAGCGAAAATGAGGAAGAACTGAATTAAGTATGAAAAGTCCCCTTTTCGAAAGAGGGGACGATTGATAATTATTAATAGCCGGATACCCGTATTCGTATATTTATGGCAACCCCCGTTCCCCCCCGAGCGAACATTACTTAGATTGTCAATCAAACGTCCGCAGTTGAAGATAGTTTTATATATATATATATATATATATATATATATATATATATATATATATATATATATATATATATATATATATAGAGTGTGAGGGTTTCATAATTGCTTAAGGGAGTTGAAACAGGTTTATTTCAATCACCTGATCAGTATTGTTATATCATAACGTAGACATTATTATGTTTTCCTTTGCTTTGTACACAGTGCTGAAATGTTAATTTGTTTTCCATAACTAGATTGTTTTTGTGGCGTGATCGTGGATCCCGATGAATATGTCAACACTTTTTGGTAGGGATGATTATCCTTTTAGATGTAGTATATACATAGAGTGTCTGCTTTTATTCACACGGATAAATGCAAACTATCCCTGATATTTAGAAATAGTTGAACCTCCGCTTTGCAGCGCCTCAGTGGCGTGGTCGGTATGGTGTTGGCGTGCCACCTCGGTGGCCGCGAGTTCGATTCTCGGCCATTCTATTGAGGAGTGAGAGATGTGTATTTCTGGTGATAGAAGTTCACTCTCGACGTGGTTCGGAAGTCACGTAAAGCCGTTGGTCCCGTTGCTGAATAACCCACTGGTTCCATGCAACCTTAAAACACCATACAAACAAACAACCAAAAAACCTCCGCTTTGCTAAAAGCTCTTATTTTTGGATCTTGATCTGGCAATTAACCTAGACCCGCCCTGGTCTAGAAAATGAAGCTTCATGAAAAGCATGAAAACAATGGTTCAATTTCCGCTAAAAGGGAGAGCAGGATAAAGCCAAAAAAAAAAAATAATATAAAGATAGATGAATATGGACTTGGCCTTTACAAATGCTCGTCCTTTGAAGAAATTTAATTTTGATCAGGGTTTAGTGTGTGATAGCGATAATAAAGACAACTTGACCTGAATAACATGAGAAGTAGGTATTTATGCCTTTTGCTTTCACATTCACCTTGTTCTTAGGCATTAATGTTTGCACATTAATTCTTCTTACCTCACAAATATGGTTTTGCGATGTGATTATTTGAAGGAAACAAATACAATCTTTGTAACATGATATTCCGTTTCTGTGTTCACACGAGTTTGTATGTTTATGACAGAAAGTGGAGTTTGTGAGCAGTTTTTTTTTTATCACAGTGATTGTGAGGTATACATATATGTAACGGAAGTACAAATATATATATACGTCCTGGAGCTTGACGCTATTCGACTGTAGTATTTATTTTGTATGCGTACTTTTACTTGTGTCATATAAAAAGAGTCAAAGCTGTTTGCTTTTATGATTGATGATATGACTATTTTTTTCCTCTTTTGGTTAATCACCAAGTAGTAGACTAGTAAGAATACAAGGTAGAACGTGGTAATTAAACCGTACTTGTTCTTATCATGACGTTTATAGAAAAGGTTGAAAGTTTCTCTCTCTCTCTCTCTCTCTCTCTCTCTCTCTCTCTTCTTCTCTCTCTCTCTCTCGCTGAAAACAGAAGCTTTCATTGATACTCTCTCCCTAGAGAGAACTGCATGCATGCACGACCTTTGCCCTTTGAGAGTAGCATCCTGCAGAACGATAATATTTTTGAGGCTTTCGCTTTTGTGCTTCTGTATTTGTTATCTGGAACATAAAAGGGAGTAAATGGGTCGTTTGACGTCATTAAAGTAATGGTTCCCACTCGCGATAATTAAGGTCGAGAATGAAAATGGAATGGAGACATAAACCTGGAATGCGAAGGTAAAACGGCGGTGCATTTCCAGGGCCCTATTGCAAAGGACAGGCAAGCGCGCGAGCAGACACTGAAAGCCGTGTAATCCATTATCGTGCCTTATCTTGAGCAAAGCAATGCAGGTCGATTGCCAAGGAGAGAGAGAGAGAGAGAGCGTTGTGAATCCACTGACGTTAAGCATAGGGATCCCGGAGCGTCCAGATGAAGCTTTGACGTCCACAAAGAGCTCTTAACCTCTCGCTTGCTTTCAAAGGGCGGAAAGAACAGCTGGCGGAGGAAAACGTCTTTCACTTAAAAAGTCACTCTTAAAGTTGGCTGGTTCTCAGTCCCCACAGCAGCAGAGGGTACAAATTGCCATTACTTCTGGCTTTTTGGGGATTTCGTTCAAGTTCTCTGATTCAATGCAGCTTTCATGATAACATTATTTGTCTCTTAGAAGAATCGTTTTCATTTAGAAATGGTCGAGTGACTGACTCAGATCGAAATGCGGATGTTAAGTCATGTATCGTATCTTTCCCTTATGCATAGAAAGTTATGCAAGTAAGGAGAGAGAGAGAGAGAGAGAGAGAGAGAGAGAGAGAGAGAGAGAGAGAGAGGCATTATATTGACCTGTGATCTTCTAGCCTGAAATGAAGAGAACAGCATTATTTTTGCAACTACATTATTTCCTTCTCTAGCAATTACGTCCAAATCTGTTCACCTTAAACCTCCCCCCTGCTGCGCCCTCCATTTTTGTATTTCATTCCCAAACCAACGCCAACCACCTACTACAGGTATTTTTTATTAAATTTTTTTTCTTTTATTCTTCCAAGATTACTGTCTTTCGAAAATTTTGATGCTTAGCGGAAATTCCTTTTCCCTTGAAGTTTCTTGGCAAGTGGTTCTTATGTTAAGATTCTCACGTCGAAACTAACTACGAAAGGTAAACTTAGTCTAGCTTTGTTAGTATCAACCTGACCAGGTGTCATACTCAATATCGTTGTTTGAGTATTTTTCTTTCTTTAAATCATCGAAGGTATTTTGCCAAAATAATAATAATAATAATAATAATAATAATAATAATAATAATAATAATAATAATAATAATAATAATAATAATTTTGTCCCAGATTACCTAAAAGGACCACATTGTCCGAAGATGAATTTTATGGGATGCAGTATTATGAGCCAATGAAAGGAGTATCTCGTCACAGAAACGATAAAGGAAATTCTGAAGAAGTTTTTGAATCTAAACACTGGAAAATGACTTTTATCAGCATAATTGGTCTCTCTTGATGGTTAACTTGCTTCTGGAAGATGAAGCTGTACAATCAACCGTTTGATTGGGCGCTAATCCTCTATTACGACAGCAATTAGACAGTTGAACAGCGATCTATTCAGAGCTGATTGAATTTGTGTGACAATTATAATCACACCTTTCGGTTTTCTTGCGGGTGACTTGAAATAACAACAATGCTGACAATAATATACTCAGATGGTTCACTTTGATCCAAAAACACACGCAGACAACACACACACCCTCGCATTACACGATCTAGTTAAGATAAGTATAACTAATTCTACTTGGATCACTCATTGGTTACTCATAGGGTTTCCCGGCCTGGCGCCCTCACAGGTCCTCCGTTCCGTCGCCTACTCTGGCTACTCTCTACTAACTAAGCCTCCCAGAAAGTTAAAAGTAATGGATGTCGTTTTGCTCAATAACTATTTGTTAGTAAATAAATAGGAAGCAAACAGTGCAGGAAGGAGATTCCACAAAGGAAATCCCTCAGTGAGGAATCCTTCAAAAAATCCTCCTGAGTGGAGTAACTCTTCTGCCTTTTAGTCGCCAAATAGGATTAGTCTCGTATGTCGTAATCGTCTACATTAATGTATCGCATACCCTTTATGGTCTTATCTTTCCTTCTGATTATAAATTATTTATTTCAAAAGTGAATTAACCCCCTTTTAATGTCCTCTTTACTTTCGTCCTCCTATGTCTATCTCTTTGTAGTTATTCAATTTCTCTAGACTTCAGAGACGGCTCGCTCCCTGCCGTCAACGGCGCCTTCAAAGAAACTTGCCATATAATATTTCCTCCGATCTTTTCAACGGAAATTGGAAGAGAAACCAAAAAGTGAGGGTGTGAATTGGTTGTAAGCTAATTGTCGTTATTACAAAATGCATATTATGTATGAATCGTCCCATTTTGAAAAGGAACGTCATTAAAATAGTATTCAGGTTTCATTTTCCTTCATTCTAGAGAAGGATTCCGTTATTCATATGCTAATGTAGTACATCGGTAAAGATTTTGAAATGTAAGTCAGATGAGCCGGTTTACGTCCCAGGATTTTAATCCGTATTTTGTGCGTCGTCGTAGCTTTTAATTATTGGCATTAGCAGCCTTGTTAACGTAAACGGACATTATGTGGTAATGAAAAATCTCTTCCTCTCTCCTCATCTCGTCTCTCTCCTCTCATCTCATCTCTCTCTCTCTCTCTCTCTTCTGGGAAGGAGTATCGGTGACAGAGGGGTGGGTATAAAGTCTGAACTAGAACCTGACATGACTTGCAAGTCGCATAAAGTAAATGTTGTTGGTCATCGCCCCAAAAAATTTAAAGAAACGGTATTTAGGCCTCAGGTATCAGGCAAAAATTTTTTACCTTTGTTACTTATACTAACAACTTGATTGGAAGGAAGAAAATGAATAATAACAAGTATTATTGTTAATGTCATTATTATTATTATCATCTGTAACGGTTGATGATGTATGTGTTCATGAAGCTTCCAAGTCGTTCGTGATATTGCTGCAACAGAAACTTGTATTATTAAATAGGCAAGGTGAAGTTACTGAATTTCGTATAAGACGAATTTAAAAGCCAATATATTGTATCTCCGTTCATTATGTGTATATATATATATATATATATATATATATATATATATATATATATATATATATTATATATATGTATGTATATTTTTATATATAATATATATATGTATGTCTATATATATATATATATATATAGTCTATATATGTGTATACGATATCTTTACTATATATAGTGTATAATGGGGTGTTGTGTGTGTGTTTTTGTATTCACTTATTAGCCATAAGGGGAATTATAATCGTCACCTGCTGTACGCACACACAATCACACACACACACCAGTGTAAATATATATGTATATATATATATATATATATATATATATATATATATATATATATATGTATATATACTTCATACATATATGAACGTATGTATGTATATATGTATAGTATGTATAGTATGTATGTACGTGTATGCGTCTCCTTTATGCTACGGTCACACATTCACGTATCAACGCACGCTCGCCCACGCATGAGCAGAAATTGGTAGTTGGCAACAGCTTATGTCAGTAAACCGTAAATGTAAAGTAAAACATACGTAAAATCGTAGACGTACGGTGACGGGTCGTCCGGGCGCTAAGCTCCGCCCACTAGGTCGCCGTAGCCCTCTCCAGTTTTGAAATGTTCAAAACAAGTCGTGGGTGGTCACGCCAAATGTCACCTGACGTAGCTCCAGGCATTGCACGTGGGGGTGACGGTGACTGCTGCGGGGTAAGAGCTAGGGTCACCAGCATCGTTCGCCGTTGTTGTTTTCTTTCCGCGACGAAGCACGCGGGCCTCCTAATTGCGCTGTAGCTTACGGCGAAACCGATTCACACATTTACAATCCTGTACGACATGGCAACGCTGTAGCGTGGTATAAAAGGTCAGGTCGGCGCCCTCAGGTCAGCTGTTGTTTCCGTCTCCCAAGACCAGCAGTTTCCTTCAAGCTCTCCTAAAACGACCAAGGAAGGGACCATCAACGTCACATCTTGCAGGACCTTCTTTCGGCCCAGAAAAGACTCCTACAGCCACTCCTACAACCACTCCTGCAGACATTCAGGACAGGGAAAATGTCAACTTCCACCTACAGGAGTCGGAGTTGGATGAGATTCTGACTGATGACAGCAACACGGAAACTCTCCATGAAGCTACCCCCCATTGCGATGGGACAGAACACTTCCTTGTTCGAAGATATTTATTCTTCTGAATAGCAGTCTTACAAGGTAATGGTGTAAGAAATTATGTAAATATCTGAGAGGAATTCTTATATACATCTAAAAAATATTATCTTGAATAGGTTAGAATTCCTATTTATTTCCAAGAATGTTTGATAAGTTATTAGATATTCTATATCGCTTAAATATAAATCGTAGTCAACAGTTTTATAAGTCTAAGTGTAATGCTGAATGGTAAAATCGAAGCAAGAAAATTCTAGTGCTAGTCTTATATAGTACTTATCCTATGTTCATTTATTTGTGATGTTGATTAATTGCTTATATTATATACAGATGGCTTGCATATATATTCAGATGGCTACTATCAAAAAGTTACCATAAAACTAAAATAGATTAATTTGTAGGAAAACAACGAAGAGACGAGCTGTTACAATGATTGTTTACAGAACGGCAAGCTCTGTTCACAGGCCCGCCCTTTTGTACCCTACGGCACCACAACGGTGGGCGTGGTCTTGACGTGAAGTTGACTTACATAGAAGATTACAATATCGGCGTTAGTTTCAGGTAGACGTCCGACCTTGCTTTCTTTGCTCGTACATTTGCGGCGCAATTTACGGTGCTGGCTTTACGTCCGTTAGCCCGTGTCCTGTTTACCAGCTATTCAAGGTCATTTCACCGCGATGACGCCCACGATCCACATACGTGGGCATACGCCGTCGTGATACGTGAATGTGTGACCCCAGCATTACTCGGACAAGTGGGGTGGGCGGTTACCATAAAGGTTCTTGGCTTACGTTTTGACAACATATAATCGTAGGAGGGTTGAATGGATCTAATAAATCTGTAGACAAATAGGAGCAAAGGAAAGTGAGTGTTGGTTACCTTGTCGTTTATAAAGCTCCTCAAGTCCTCGGACCCGGTGTTGCAATAGCCTGGAGAACCTATACTTTTACAGAAAAAGTAAGTAGAAATTCTCTTGCTCGAAATCCTGGAATATTTTCAAAGATGTAGTTTAATTTTTCTTTTTTTATGGTGATTATTTCATAAATCAGAAATTCTTTCGACCACCCTATATAATATATTGCTGAAGTCAGCACTCAGGGGTAAGCTTAGTCTGCCTATGCTTGTTAGCTTCTGCTGCAAACCAGAAGGTTACTTAATGTAGCTGTTGTCGATATGGCCTGCTTCTTGACCCTTGGATTTTGCTTGTTGAAGTGCGAAACGCCGAAAATCCCCCAAGGCTCGCCTGTCTCTAGAGGGCAGCCTTGAAAGGAAGGGGCCAACCCAGAGGCTGCTTCCTCAGAGGAAGGCAGGTATCCTGCCAGGCTGGGGAAGCGGGCCCGAAGATGGCCTAAGAGCTTCAAGGATGAGGCCCAAAAGCCCCAAAGGCTCGCCAGTCTCTAGAGGGCAGTCATGAAGGGAAGAGTCCGACCCAGAGGCTGCTGCCTCGGAGCAAGGCAGGTATCTTGCCAGGCTGGGGAAGCAGTCCTGGAAAGGGCCCAGTTACTTCAAGGATGAGACCCATAAGCCCCCAGGCCTCGCCAGTCTCTTGAAGGCAGCCTGGAAGGAAATGGTTCCATCCAAAGCCTGGAGAGGGCCCTAGAACTTCAAGGAGGAGGCCCAGAAGCCCTAAGGCACCCCATTCTCTAGAGGGCAGCCAAGAAGGGAAGGGTGCAACCCAGAGGCTGCTTCCTCGGAAGAAGGCAGGTATCCTACCAGCCTGGGGAAACTGGCCTGGAGAGGGCCCAAAAACTTCACAGATGAGCCCCAAAAGCCTCCAAGGCTTGCCAGTCTCTAGAGGGCATTCATGAAGGGAAGGGTCCGACCCAGAGGCTGCTTCCTGGGAAGAAGGCAGGTATCCTGCCAGGCTGGGGAAGCAGGCCTGAAGAGTGCCCCAAGGACATCAAGGATGAGGCCCAAAAGCCCTCAAGGTATGCCAGTCTCATGATGGCAGCCTTGAAGGGAAGGGTACAAACCAGAAGCTTGCTTCCTTGGAGGAAGGCCGGTATCCTGCTAGGATGGGGAAGCGGGCCTGGAGAGGGCCCAATACCTTCAGGGACGAGGCCCAAAAGTTTCCAAGTCTCGCCAGTCTCTTGAGGGAAGCCTTGAAGGGAAGAGTCTGACCCAAAGGCTGTTTCCTCGGAGGAAGGCAGGTATCCTGCCAGGCTTAGGAAACAGGCTTGGAGAGGGCCTAAGAACTTCAATGAGGCCCACAAGTCTCCAAGGCTTGCCAGTATCTTGAGTGCAGCCATGAAGGGAAAGGTCCAACCCAGAGGCTGCTTCCTTGGAGGAAGGCAAGTATCCTGTCAGGCTGAAGAAGCAGGCTTGGAGAGGGCCCAAAAACTTCAAGGATGAGCAATAAAAGCCCCCAAAGCTCTACAGTCTCTTAAGGGTAGCCTTGAAGGGAAGGGTCCCACCTAGAGGGTGCTTCCTCAGAGGAAAGCAGGTATCATACCAGGCTCGGGAAGCTGTCCCGGAGAGGGGCCCAAGAACTTCAAGCATAAGGGCCAAAAGCCCCAAATGCTCCCCAGTCTCTCTAGGGCAGCCTTGAAATAAAGGGTCTGACCCAGAGGCTGCTTCCTCGGAGGAAGGTGGGTATCTTGTCAGGTTGGGGATGAAGGCCACAATATCAAGATGAGGCCCCATTTTCTGTTTGCGAGTTAATAGGGTTTTTGGTTTGTTCTATGTGAATAACTTCACAATTTCTCGAATAAAATAATCATGAGATCTTAACAGGATGTGTATCAATATAATTTGTGTGTGTAACAGCGATAGTCTACAGGTAACAAACTCAAGTTGCACATTTTAGCTGTCATCCACAGCGAGAGCAGCACTAGACCTTCAGATACGGAACGTATTGTCATGTTGGTTGGGATTTGGTGTCTCGACATGCATATAAAGCCATTTTTAATGGCAGGAGTACGCCTGCTGATAATGATGTAGTACCTGCCTCGTATATATCAGTTAAGTCGTTCATTTCCAGTTACCTGACTGACATTTTACATCAACAGTACTTGAAATAGTCATGATGTTTACATTGTTTAGTCACAAATGAAATTTTATGAAATTGATAGCAAGAGCCCATGCTGGCACAAGGCTCCCCCTTATTCTAACAGTATAATTATAAGGGATTGAAATGTGTGTGCATGTGTGTGTACAAACGAATGTATGTATCATTAAGTCTTACACTAACAGAATCAGAAACAATTTCTTTTTTTAAGTTATCCATGTATTTTGCACTCACTTTACCACAATTCTTATTATTATATAGTGATTTTTGCAACTGTCGTTGTTTTCAAAATGAGAAAAAGAAATTATCTTTTGTCATTCATGACTCCTCCCGATGCTCTTGTAGCCCAAGTTCAGCACTGATAGAAAGGGGGGATAAGAAGTGGGTGGGAAGGGGGTGACATGTAACAGTAACGAAAAATGACAGATATTAGTGTCTAATCCATAGTTTTCGAGGTAGCTGAGAATAGTGAGTACCTCCCGATGACCTTGAAGTCCTAGTTCAGCATTGATAGAAAGGGGAGTGAGAAGTGGGTTGGAAGGGAGTGACATGTAACAGCAACCAAAAATGAGGTATTAGTGTCTAGTCCATAGTTTTCGAGGCTGCTGAGAAGATTCGTGACTCACGCAATACCTTTTAAGTCCAAGTTCAGTCCCATTTGGGAGGGGGGTTAGAAGGGTTTGGGAAGGCATGACGTAAGAATAATTGAAAACAACAGTTATCAGTGTCTAATACATAGTTTTTAAGGTCGCTGAAATGAATAGTGACACTCCTGATACCCTACAAGTTCAATTTCAGCCCTGATAGGAAGGGGGGTTGTTGAGAAGAGGTGGGAAGGAAGTGACATGTAAAAATAACTGAAAACAACAGACATTAGTGTCTAATCCACAGTTTTCAAGATTGCTGAGATGAATAGTGACACTTCTGAAGCCTTTAAGTCCAAGTTCAGCCTCAATAGGAGGAGGAGAGAACAATTATCTTAACTGGAATGGGGGAGAGAGAGAGAGAGAGAGAGTCGATTGGTTGTTATCAGAGATTTCCTGGGCAGTGCCATGTTGGTCAGCTAGTATATATATTTATAATAATATATACATATATATATATATATATATATATATATATATATATATATATAGTATATATATATATATATATATATATATATATAAAATCACATTCATACACGCCTTTTCACTCATACCTAATGTATGGAAGGCGTGTTTGTGTATATTGAGTACGAGGTAATGATGATGATGAACAAGTGTATTTTGTAAATGATGACAAGATACCATTGGCCCCTCTCCCTGAGTTATCTTCGCTGAGACGTAAAAAGCTGGAATTGGGTCCTTTGATGCCATAACTCATTAAATGAGATGATCGAGTGTCGGGGAAACCGCTTTTATCTCGCGCTCTAATTTGTTCCGTGAAATATACCTCTAACGCCATTGCGCTTTTTACTTGTTTATATTTGGCTTTCGAAAATGACGTCGGAGAATTTTCCAGAGTTCTTTTAGCTCGATCTTCGGTTGGCATTTCGTAGTCGCCTCTTCATGCTAAAAATAATGCTGCAATTTTGTTTTGAAAGTTGGTTAATTTTTTCCACTAGAAGCCGTTAATTGAGGTGATTTTAATTCCCTGGGAATGGGAAGTGTAATCGAATTAAAAGGTGTGTCGGGTGCGGCGTAATTTAGAATTACACATCATATTTAATGAAAAAAATAGTGCACCACTTTACCTTCCTGCGTGCGATGGGAGAATAATAATTATGAAAAATTTGGGGGGTTTATTTACTTCTTTATTCTCAGTAACTACTCCGAAATGTTCATCGATGTTCAAGTTCTTTTGTAGGAACTTCTCTTTCGGGTTTGTTTGGCTGCGCTTCGCTGCAAAGTTAATCTTTTAGAGCCTACCCACTCTCCTGTTAGTAAATATTTAACACTCTCTCTCTCTCTCTCTCTCTCTCTCTCTCTCTCTCTCTCTCTCACATACACACACACAAGGCATAATTTAGACAACGAACTTTATTCCTTTTAATAAAAATTCCCTCTTAATATTTCCGGTTCTCAAGAGAACTGGGTTTCTTTTATTTCGTGAGCTCCAGTTATCCTCTCATCTATGTGCTGTGCCTGACATATTGCTAATTGTTCTTAGCGTTTTCATTTACAGTTAAAGCCGCTTTTCGAGAAAACTGACTAGGGTTGTGGTGCTTATTTGTTTTCTTTCTCAATATTCCAGGTATATTGCTGGCCGAGTTGGTGTGGGTTATCCTGGGCGTGGTATGGTTAAGCCAACACTACCAGACGTGCACGTCGCAGACTGCTAAAGACGCCATTCTTGGTGAGTAAAACTTCAGACAAGATTTATTACTTAGACGTTTTGTATTCAAACTATTCTTTCCCTTTTTTGCAAAGACGTTTTGATTGTTTCTTCAGTCTCGACTGATTCGCTGATCCCTTTTTGTATGTTTGTGGTCTTTTAGTAGTAACTTATTGGATGTCAATACAAGAACATTCCCGTAATGGGGTAGTGCCGTCAGTGCACCTGTAGGTGTTTCTTAAGGTTCTCTGAAGCGTACCTTCGGCCCCTAGCTGCAACCCCTTTCGTTCCTTTTACTGTACCTCGTTTCATGTTCTCTTCTTTCATCTTACTCTCACCCTCTCCTAGCAATTGATTCATAGTACAACTTCGAGGTTCTCCTCCTGTTACTCCTTTCAAACCTTTTACTGTCAATTTCCGTTTCAGCATTGAATGCCGTTGGCATAAATTCTGTATACAATTCAATTCGATGCAAGAACATACATTATGAGTGTGGATCACAAGCTACCAGGGCAACAACATTGCGTTTGGGCATTCTGTTTGTAATTATAATAATGATTATCTTCGATTAAGGGAATAGAATGATTGTTAGAAAGGCTGTTTTGCAGAAGAGAATGTAAATGCCGTTCTGCTGAAGAACGCTCATTATTTACTGCAGATTTCATATGTGATGAGTATATATTATTATTATTATTATTGCCAGCTTGTGGGCGCACGCTGCGTGCGTTGAATCTCGGCACTGCTGTCTCCCCTACCATCACGATCCCCCACCTAACCTGCCCCCACCCGGGGTGGACAAACAAGTTTGCAGATGGAGGGTGGATGTCTCCCCAACCCTCCCGTTTCCCCACTTACGCTGCCCCTTCCCGGGGCGGGCAAACAAATCGGTTTGCAGGGGGTGGGTGGCTGTGTAGTGTCCCCTACTGTCACTCGGGGGAGGACAAACAAGAAAAATCCACTCGGATTATTTGTATTATTATTATTGATTCACGTATAATATTCTCATCATTATTTTGGTTGTTATTGAAACCTTATTATATCTATTTATTCACAAGGATCTTATCAAGGATATTCCATACTGTGCCAAGGATTCACAAAAATATTTTGGTGAATTTACAGATTTCTCTTGATAAATCCGACCAGGCATTCTTCGCAGTCGAATCTTTCCCTCATCCTGAGGTATTTCTTAAATATCCCACAAGAGATAACTTATAACTATAGTAGATTCACATCACCTGTGCATTTGACGTCTAGGCCAGTCCTTTACGACGCTCCTGATTGGCTGTTTATAAGCCAATCAGGAGCGTCGTAAGGGACTGGCATAGACATCAAATGCACGGCTGATGTGAATCTACTATAGTAGCCCTGGTTACCACACAAAGTGATGACCTTCGCTTCATTTGAACTTATTTATAACTGTGTTACCAGAAGTCACAAGTAACCTCCAGGCTGTGCATTATTACGATATAGCAATGTACATTACCTTTGATGCAGTTCAAGGGTGCATCACTTGATCAACTGCTACCCCATGTTGTCTGCTCGAACCCAGCGGATGGTGACTTCAGTCCCTTTTCTGTTAGAAGGCGACTAAAACTGATACTTCTAACCAACCTTAAGTTGTAAAGTACTTCTTGCTTTGAAAGTCAAGTGAAATCATCTTTCAACTTTTTGTGCTGCAAACAACTAACATTAACTTATTGTATTGAAGGATGAGTAGAAATAAATTTTAAATAAAAAATAAATATTCAAAATATAAAGTAAGTACGTATAGTTACATATAATTTACAACATACGGACAGGACCTAAATTCAGTCGAACCCCTTTATTGCGATTCTGCTGACTAGATTTTGTCCGTGTGTTGTAATTCTGTCAGTAGACGTATTTATTTTATACCTATAAATTTTTCTAAATACTTGAAACTTAGGTCTTCAAGGTAAGAAAAATGTTTTCGGAATTAAAATCCAAGTGCTTTCCACACATACATGTATATATATATGTATATGTATATATATATATTATATAGATATATATAATATATATTTATATTATTATGGTTGCCTTCTGTTCACTATAAATAAACAGAATTAATATGTTCTTCAAACTTTCAATAAAGGACTATTCTCAGAGCCTTAGACCAACCATAGGGTATCGCCTCTTACACAATTCTCGTGTGAAACCAAAATCTAGATCCAGGTTGTATGAATACCCAAAATTTCTTACATGAAAAAAAAAGAGAATTTAGTAGGCAGCTTTTCAAAATAAAATGATCAAATAAGACTACAAAAGGGCTATTAAACCCCAGGAGTCAGGATCCTCCGCAAAACAATGTACATTCAAAGAGAAATTAGAAAAAGACCAAACTTTATAAAAATAACAATATTTGTTTACGAATTAAAGATAGCCGTAAATGATGGTTGGGGCTGGAAACTGCATTCAGCTACAACAACACAACACAAGCATTCCCCATTCTCCTACACTAACAGGTATACCGACAGGAGGAGAGAAAGTCACAGAGGGAGGAAGAAAACAACAAACTCACGGTGGCAAAAAAACACAAGCATACGACAGTAGAAGGCAAAGGAAAATAACCCTTAATTACACTTATAACGATCAAATTCCTAAACCTAACTTACAGTAATGACACAAATCTCTAGCTAACACGCTTATACACAAATCTGAAACTGCAGTCTATATCCTGAAGATGATTCTTCCGATTACCATCAGCAACTGGAAGTTTCCAATACACCTGAGCGTTACAGGTCGATAAAATACTGTTCCTTTTGTGCGCTTACCGGAGATAAGTCTCCCTACGTCCATCACAGATCACAGTTTAAGTCGACTCCGTTGAATACCATCAACAAATCACCGTAGAGTCAGTGGTACGACAGCGTCCATATTCACGCTAAACAACTCTCATGTAATAATTACGCTTACCGGAGGTAAGTCTCCCTACGGATGATGTAACGCTCCACAACAGCGAAGTGGTTCGACGAAAGCTGCCACAGGGGTTAACGTCGAGATCAAAGCTTGCACAATAAATGATGAGAGTGCCCTCATATAGTATAGGACTCTAAAGGGCAGACACAGACGACGAATCGCTGAATATTGTCCTGCCGCATAATACCCACAGAAGCAGCCAGTAGAAAAGCAGAGTTCAGTTGTAATGTTTTATATATATAATAATATACCTGCTGCAAGGCAGTCCAAAGGGCAGGCAACGGCAAGGCTCGAACATGCAGCAGACCTCTCACTCAAACAGACTGGGGCGGAACTCTTTGTAGAGGCGAAGATTCCATATACAAAACCTTCGCTGAATCACCCAACAACTCAAAATATGAAAATAAAGGAGAAAATTATTCCCTATGGGTGTGTTACCAGTAACAAGCTAAATGCCCAGCGGTGGGGAAAAAAAACAGCCCAAACCTTCGTTTAGCAGCAAAAAGTAAACACAACTTGAGAATAAGAGTTACGTTACTGGGCTTAAAGATTTATGTTAACTTTTCATGATAATATATATAGATATATATATATATTATATTAATTAATATGATATATATATATATATATATTATATCTATATATTAAATTAATATATCTCATGTTTATTATATATATGTGTGTGTGTGTGTGTGTGTAGGCTGTGTCAACCGCGGAAAGGAGGAAGAAAAAAATAGAATGATGATTGAAGAGAAAACGAGAATTGGAAAGGGAAGTGTGAAATTCTCACCTGAGAGAGAGAGAGAGAGAGAGAGAGAGGTTGGGGAGGGGGGGGGAACTTGAAACAGGATATTCCTAAATCACAACCTACTGATGGTTAGAGGTGTGTTTTTGATTCAGACAGATGATCGTTAAATATGCAGAAACTAGTGATAAAGGGAATGCCCCAATTCTACCGATACTGGATTTATGTTTATTTCCAAGTTAGTTACATAACAGTTAATCTCTCTCTCTCTCTCTCTCTCTCTCTCTCTCTCTCTCTCTCTCTCTCTCTCTCTAATGTAATTACTAATAGACTTTTCCTCTTGAAAGAGACTTTTCATTCTTTCTATCCGCGGAGGTTTAACCATTAAAGAAAATTCCACCGAGTGCATCCTTTCCACTTCACTAGTGTTTGTTCTGAAACGAGAGTGAAAATTTCCTTCGGACTCCAGGAATTGTTTTAGAAGGCCCTTCTGGAGGACCCTTACAGTGCATTTACTGTGTCGTCAGTCAACAGTTGACGTGATTGAATTCCAGAAAGAAATCAGCCGGGCAAACCTCAAAGTTTTTGAAGGCAACTTTCAATTGATATTTGATTGTTCTCGTTGCGATGTTTTTGCCTCCTATGCTGGTGCCACGGACCTTGTGCCTCTTTCTCCGTTTTGAGGTTTTTACAGAGCGAAAGCTAGTTACTAAAGGCCCCCCATACATTGAACGATTGTCTGAACGATTGTCTGTATCGTTCGCAAAAAACACTGTGTATGGGATTGTCTGAATGCAAAAGTGGACGGAGCTTCGTGTCTGTCACGCGTCTCTTCTAGAGATGATGCCATGTCTTCTCGAGACCAAATCTTTGTTCAAACTGAAATTGGTGCGGAGATCGTTCATACTGTCTGAATAGTATATGTGTGGGTCGATAACGACAATCGTTCAGACAATCGTTCAGTGTATGGGGGCCTTAAGAGTTCGCAGTTGTCACTGTTGTGATGGTCTGCTGATGCAGATGACGGCCCGTGGTTCATATTAGTGTGTCTTGTGTGCGCTCTTAGTCCCTTTAGAAGTCGTGTACGTGTGACCTTTTATTTTGTATGGTGTTTTTACGTTGCATGGAACCAGTGGTTATTCAGCAACGGGACCAACGGCTTTACGTGACTTCCGAACCACGTCGAGAGAGAACTTCTATCACCAGAAATATACATCTCTCACTCCTCAATGGAATGACCGAGAATCGAACTCGCGGCCACCGAGGTGGCAGGTAAAGACCATACCAATCACGCCACTGAGGCGCTGTGTGACCTTTAGAACAAGTCACTGAGGCGCTGTGTGACCTTTTAGAATAAGTTACTATATTCTTAGGACTGCTGTTACAGAAAACGTGATACGTCTATATGTTTCTAGGCTCTTGTGTTAATCGGTTTTTTTATTTATTTTTTTTTTATTTCTTTATTTTTACAGTCAGTGCGTTTAGATGTAGCAAGCTGGGTAGGACACATTCTTGCAGTCAGTGCATTTGAATGTAACAAGCTGGGCAGGACACATTTTTGCAGTCAGGGCATTTCAATATAGTAAGCTGGGTAGGACACATTCTTGCAGTCAGTGCATTTGAATGTAGCAAGCTGGGCAGGACACATTTTTGCAGTCGCATTTTAATGTAGCAAGCTAGGTAGGACATATTTTTGCAGTCGTGCGTTTTAATGAAGCAAGCTGGGTAGGTCATATTTTTGCAGTCTGTGCGTTTTATTGTAGCAAGCTGGGTAGGACACTGGGCGCCTGCTATGATACCTCAAAGGAATTTCAAGTCTCATCGGTGGTAGCACTGCGTCCGCCTTGGTCTGTGACACTTTACCTCTTTCCCATCTTTGTAGTTATAACGTAAAGGAATAAGTTGAACATTCACCAACCTCCTTGTTTCTGGAACCCAGTTCAGTCATTTTAACTGGACTGTCCATAAATCTTTGGAAATTTTGGATGTTTTTATTGTAACCGTGTATTGTGTGCTTACAAGTTAACTGAATGATCTAGAATTCCCTTTCTTTGATGTCTTTCACCTAAAAATAGTTCTAACTTTAATTGTTATTTTTAGCCTCTGCTATTTTTTCTCAAAGTTTTACCAACATTCTATTTTTCAGTCTTCGTGTCATGCATCTTTGCTATCTTTTATTTTGTTGGTTTTCGTTATATGGGAGACTTCAAACGAACAGACTTTGATTAACTCTATTTCAACTGTAGTAGTGTGGGAGGCTTTGAGACACTCATCTTTTTAGTTTTCTTTAAAAGAAAACTATTGAGATGGCTATTTGTCTGTTCTTCGGCGCTTGTTCTGTCCGTCCTCAGGTCTTAAAATCTGCT
>NC_087213.1:46438409-46440909 GCF_015104395.2 Macrobrachium nipponense
TAAGCACGGTGTAATAGCGCGGAAATACTATTTAATTTAAATGGTAGAGAACAACTGTTATAAAAATTTGTACCTTGACCTGAGAACATCGCTTTTATAGAGGCGCTCTTATTAAAACTAAGTTCGATCCTAGTAATAAAAACATCTAAAAAAAGCAAGTTGGTTGTCAAGCTCATTCTCAACTGTGAATTGTACATTAATGTTAGCCATTAATCCATAACTCCACAGTTATGGCTAATGCTCTTATGTGCTCTCTTGAGGAACAGATGCCGGATGGGTGTTCTTTATCGTATCGGGATGTACTTTGAAAACCAAAGAATTTTCTAGCATTCGAGAAACATTGCAATAAATGTAAAACCTCATTTTCATATAAGGATTTCCACATCGTCGCCAAGCACCCAGTGATCATTCTTTCTCTGTTTTGGAATCGTTAAGAATTAGGCAGCTTGTGCCCCATTAAACAGTGAGACCTCTTCCACAGTTTTGTTTATAACATAGTTGACGTCCACATTTCAAAACGGGAGAACGTCACTCAGTTTTTAAGTCCAATAGAGAGAGGTACTGATTTAACCATTCTTCGCGTTTTATTTCATTTTTATTATACTTAGATTATTTAGGATTGTTACAATTGTCACTTTTATAGTCGTTATTATTACTGAGTCTTGTTTTAATTGGTAAATTTTGTATATTAACATCCCTGAGGGTGAGACTCTACGTCTCGAAAATTTGGAAAACAAAAATATATGCTTCGCTGGTTTTTCCGTCCTGTTCGTATTATTATTATTATTATTATTATTATTATTATTATTATTATTATTATTATTATTATTATTCTATATATATATATATATAATAATATGCCCACTGTATATATACGTACATATACATATACTTGCGCATATATATCGTACATATATATATATATATATATTATATATATATATATATATATATATATATATATATATATATAATATATATATATATATATGTCTGTATGTGTGTGTAGATAATATGTATGTGTGTGTATCTATGAAATAACATTTTACAACCGGGGTAAAACAAAATTATTAATTCCGTCACTTGTCTTTATTCGTTTTCTGTTCTCCGTATTTTTGTCAACTTAAATACAATCTTGCTCATGTTTTCATTCTTCCCAAACCATATCAAATGTAAATTAACCGGCAATTGATGATACCAGTTACTCATTTTTTGGGTTAACTCTGGATATCGATTATTCTTTCTTTCCTATGATTTCGGAGTGTGGGATTGTCTTTTTTATTTTTGCAATGAAAAAATAATAACCTGTTTACTCTCTTTAAAACCTAAACGTTCTTTATGTTTAGTCGGTTTGAGACCTCAGTGATTTCACTGTTAAGTGCTGAAGGAACAATTTTATACATGTAGTGGAGGGAGAGCCTCTTCTGTCACGCGACTGATAAAAGGCTGACGGTGAAAAGTCGAATTCCTCACATTCCTTCCGAAAATTCCTTTATCAGTTCATCTTCCGTCTTCAAGATTGGGGGTTGTACTTTAGAATCCCTTGTGGAATGGGTAAAGAGAGTGAACCATTCATTTATCATATATCTTATGAAATGTCAAGAAAAAGTGACCTCGCTGATACCATTTCATACGAGACACTGGTCCGGGGAAATCATATTGATGACTCCTGGGGACACTGCCATTTTTTTTTCTGCTGACGGATTGATGGATTTCTCGGCTGATTGAATCTCAGTCTGCAGGCTTATGGGACCCAGAATGTCTTGCGTTTTGGCCATATTCCTGAATTTTGCTGTTGGGCCGAATCGAACTTTGCTTTTTCCTTGATATTAAAATTCTATTACAATATGAACAAATTTCACTCAGTTCCTTATATCATTTTGCGGTCTTAAATGTCTCGTTTAAATGAGAGAGAGAGAGAGAGAGAGAGAGAGAGAGAGAGAGAGAGAGAGAGAGAGAGCTCTAAACAATGCAACAGTGGAGGAAGTTAATGTAAGTATAAACTGTACGGATAATTAAAAGCTTTAAAAGTGAAAAGTCTCCAGTTTATGACCCATGAAGATGATCTTATGATTGAGAGACTGACCATATGTGTAAGGTACATCTGGATGAGGAAAACATTTTATTGAAATAAGTTTAAACAAAAATTGTACGTGTAAAGGAAAAGTGATAGTAGAGATATAATAAAGTGAATTTGGGTAGATTTATTGTATGATTTTGATTGAGAAAGTGAGATGAATGTAAAAATGACTTACAGAAAGAACAATGTGCATTTAGATGAGTATCTAATTGTGTGAATCGTGTTTTTTTTAAGTTGTCTGAGAAGTTTTCATGTACAGGAGAAAGCACATTTCGTAGCATGTTTCTGTGAGAGTAAATGGTTTGGTGTAAAAGCTAGTCTGAAACTAGGATGCGCTCTCTGTGTCTTTATTTTTTGTTTTGATAAGCAATGTTACAAGTCAGGGAAGGGACAGATATTCAGATATTCAGAGCTGTTGGG
>NC_087213.1:46445909-46448409 GCF_015104395.2 Macrobrachium nipponense
CATTAATGTATCTTGTCTAAGTCATATGCAATCATCTTCAAGTATGTAGTTTCATCTTCGTTCAAATTATTTCCCTAGTGGCCACGGTGGGTCCACATGAGAGGTCCAAAGTTTTCACAGGTATGCTAGTAGTAAAATATCTGAAACAAATACGTCCCAGTGCAGAAAGGTAGCTAAGGTGGGCAGCGTGACCCATGCGTTTGCGTATTGTATGCATATCCATATGACCTTACTGCCATGGATTTAAAAAGAACCTTATTGAAACTGGATGGTATCAATTGAAGATATTAATTCAAAAGAAGTTACGGGCTTTCCTGAGCTAACGGTCCTCATTGTCAAGTAGCCGTGGAATCGCCGGACACGTAGTCCAGCTGTATTTATATTTGTGTGTCTGTTGTGACGATTCAAGTCCTTCTTCCTGTTATTACCCACCTCCACCTATATGGCTCCGCCTTCGAGACCTTGACCAGGTGTTCATAATCCTGTGTTTCTTGTGATTTTGAATTTCTTTTCTATTTTAGAATGTATGATTCTTCTTGATAAGCTGTCTTTAAATCCGTTTCCTGTGTTGCCTGCCATTACATTATTTGCGCATTTTATGAAGTCATTCTGTACAATCAGCCTAGCCGTTTTGTTTGTATTCCTGTACAAAAGATTCATATTTTCTCTTTTTATTTCATGGTTTTTTCCCAACAGTGCTTGGCGACTGCCGACTTCTGGTTATAGTGCCTTATGTTCTGTATGTGTTGTTTGCTTCGTTCTTTGCCTTTTTTGCCGCTTTCGCCGAAATAACGCCCTTCACAGTCTAGACACGCTGCCATATCCCCCCCCCTCCCTCTACCAACTTGTAATTTCTCTCTTATTCCTAATGGTGTTCTTGTAACTGCATATCGGATTGAAATTACCTAGCTTTCTGTTGATAGCTGTAATGGCGTTGTTGTCCGGGACTATAATTATTCTCTTCCCTATCAAATGTTCCTTTTGTATCTTTTCCCCCTCCCCAAAATAGTTTTCCGTTGCCTTCAAGTGTGCCCGTTCCCACCAATACTTGTATCCCAATCTCTTAAGTATTGGTGATGATTGTCAACCTCATTGAAACTGATATAGCTTTTCAGTGTTGATTTTATCAAGGTAATAAACAATTATAGTATAATTCCCATGAGTTCTGATAAAATTTCACTTAAATTCTGATTAATAATTGATGTTATAGGGGATTTTAATTCACTGTGTAGGTTAATCATACGTCTGACAGCGCCGGTGAGAAAAAGTTGGAACGTCAGATGAAAAATAAGAATTAACCCATAAGCTCTGAAGGAAAAGGTAACGGCAAAACGAAAACTTCATTTGTATTTGTGTTTGTATGTCTGTCACGAGGTATGGGTTTGATTTTGAGTTATAAACCTTTCTGGGGTGACATAGAGGTCGCTTGCAAAATTTTTATCTGGGTCTGTTAAGTGGTTCGGGTTTCTAATATACAAACATTCACTCATATATACGTATATATATGTATGGTGGGTGTGTGTGTGTGTGTGTGTGTGTGTATTGACCTTATATTTGCAAACAACACTTACGCAGTAAAATCAGACATGAAATCTTCCTTTATGAATGAACAACAACATTCCTCCACCTTAAAAATTCGCCAGAAATAAGCATCCAGTGTGGGAATTTCCGTTGGCGCTTTAGCCGAAAGTTGGTCGCATCTCACAAACCGTCGTAAATCACGTGGCTGAAGTGGTCGCCTCTTCGCCACTTCATCACAGCGTCCCCTCACGGGCATCATCTGCCACCATCATATAATATATTCAGAAATTGTCCTTTCCAGAGACGCTCCTCGCTCCCAAAATGAATGCCGCTCCAGAAGGTTTTGGAGTAAGTTCAAAAGTCTGGAACAGGAACAAATTACGTTTTCCCCTTTAATTGTTTGGTGTTTCTTGGTCTAGCTTCTCGTTTAGCATTTCATTAAAGAGGGTTTGTTCAGTAAAGCTGATAAACGGCTCGTCACACGTAGCTTTATCGGAAGCCCCAATTAGATCTATTTTTTCGGCTCTCGGTTGCTTTTTTAATATATTTGATTAAAAATGGGGAGATATCAGTTCGCTTCCGGTGTCTGTTCCCTTCCACTCATATTGAAATTCGGCTGAATATGCCCAGTTAATTTAAAGGATATAATCTAGTTTTTATGCATTTTTGTGTGTAACAACACGTTTTCATTTTGCATATTCTTCTGGATTTTCCCCATATATATCTTATATATGTGTCTATATATATATATATATATATATATATATATATATATATATATATATATAATATATATATATATATATATAGAGAGCAGTCCATATTATGAAAGAATGCCCATGAATAAGAGAGCAGTCCATATTATGAAAGAATGCCCATCTGGCAGCCTGACCAGGCCAAGATGAGGATGTTGCCTGTTTGTGAACTGGTATGGATACTGAAGGGGTTAAGGGTCCTTATTCGGTTATTCGGAAGTTGT